>NW_027637270.1:0-272529 GCF_951216825.1 Electrona antarctica
GATTTCGGAGGATTTGAAAAAAAGGTGAAAATCACGCAAAAGCGAAAGGCTATAGTCCATGGTGTCGGAGGGCATACTATAGTATGTCGTTTTTCACGATTTCGGAGGATTTAAAAAAAAAGGTGAAAATCACGCAAAAGCGAAAGGCTATAGTCCATGGTGTCGGAGGGCATACTATAGTATGTCGTTTTTCACGATTTCGGAGGATTAAAAAAAAAGGTGAAAATCACGCAAAAGCGAAAGGCTATAGTCCATGGTGTCGGAGGGCATACTATAGTATGTCGTTTTTCACGATTTCGGAGGATTTGAAAAAAAGGTGAAAATCACGCAAAAGCGAAAGGCTATAGTCCATGGTGTCGGAGGGCATACTATAGTATGTCGTTTTTCACGATTTCGGAGGATTTAAAAAAAAAGGTGAAAATCACGCAAAAGCGAAAGGCTATAGTCCATGGTGTCGGAGGGCATACTATAGTATGTCGTTTTTCACGATTTCGGAGGATTTTTAAAAAAAAGGTGAAAATCACGCAAAAGCGAAAGGCTATAGTCCATGGTGTCGGAGGGCATACTATAGTATGTCGTTTTTCACGATTTCGGAGGATTTGAAAAAAAGGTGAAAATCACGCAAAAGCGAAAGGCTATAGTCCATGGTGTCGGAGGGCATACTATAGTATGTCGTTTTTCACGATTTCGGAGGATTTAAAAAAAAAGGTGAAAATCACGCAAAAGCGAAAGGCTATAGTCCATGGTGTCGGAGGGCATACTATAGTATGTCGTTTTTCACGATTTCGGAGGATTAAAAAAAAAGGTGAAAATCACGCAAAAGCGAAAGGCTATAGTCCATGGTGTCGGAGGGCATACTATAGTATGTCGTTTTTCACGATTTCGGAGGATTTGAAAAAAAGGTGAAAATCACGCAAAAGCGAAAGGCTATAGTCCATGGTGTCGGAGGGCATACTATAGTATGTCGTTTTTCACGATTTCGGAGGATTTTAAAAAGAAAGGTGAAAATCACGCAAAAGCGAAAGGCTATAGTCCATGGTGTCGGAGGGCATACTATAGTATGTGGTTTTTCACGATTTCGGAGGATTTAAAAAAAAAGGTGAAAATCACGCAAAAGCGAAAGGCTATCGTCCATGGTGTCGGAGGGCATACTATTGTATGTCGTTTTTCACGATTTCGGAGGATTTGAAAAAAAGGTGAAAATCACGCAAAAGCGAAAGGCTATAGTCCATGGTGTCGGAGAGCATACTATAGTATGTCGTTTTTAACGATTTCGGAGGATTTAAAAAAAAAGGTGAAAATCACGCAAAAGCAAAAGGCTATAGTCCATGGTGTCGGAGGGCATACTATAGTATGTCGTTTTTCACGATTTCGGAGGATTAAAAAAAAAGGTGAAAATCACGCAAAAGCGAAAGGCTATAGTCCATGGTGTCGGAGGGCATACTATAGTATGTCGTTTTTCACGATTTCGGAGGATTTGAAAAAAAGGTGAAAATCACGCAAAAGCGAAAGGCTATAGTCCATGGTGTGGGAGGGCATACTATAGTATGTCGTTTTTCACGATTTCGGAGGATTTAAAAAAAAAGGTGAAAATCACGCAAAAGCGAAAGGCTATAGTCCATGTTGTCGGAGGGCATACTATAGTATGTCGTTTTTCACGATTTCGGAGGATTTGAAAAAAAGGTGAAAATCACGCAAAAGCGAAAGGCTATAGTCCATGGTGTCGGAGGGCATACTATAGTATGTCGTTTTTCACGATTTCGGAGGATTTGAAAAAAAGGTGAAAATCACGCAAAAGCGAAAGGCTATAGTCCATGGTGTCGGAGGGCATACTATAGTATGTCGTTTTTCACGATTTCGGAGGATTAAAAAAAAGGTGAAAATCACGCAAAAGCGAAAGGCTATAGTCCATGGTGTCGGAGGGCATACTATAGTATGTCGTTTTTCACGATTTCGGAGGATTTAAAAAAAAAAGGTGAAAATCACGCAAAAGCGAAAGGCTATAGTCCATGGTCTCGGACCGCATACTAGTATGTCGTTTTTCACGATTTTGGAGGATTTTAAAAAAAAAGGTGAAAATCACGCAAAAGCGAAAGGCTATAGTCCATGGTGTCGGAGGGCATACTATAGTATGTCGTTTTTCACGATTTCGGAGGATTTAAAAAAAAAGGTGAAAATCACGCAAAAGCAAAAGGCTATAGTCCATGGTGTCGGAGGGCATACTATAGTATGTCGTTTTTCACGATTTCGGAGGATTAAAAAAAAAGGTGAAAATCACGCAAAAGCGAAAGGCTATAGTCCATGGTGTCGGAGGGCATACTATAGTATGTCGTTTTTCACGATTTCGGAGGATTTGAAAAAAAGGTGAAAATCACGCAAAAGTGAAAGGCTATAGTCCATGGTGTGGGAGGGCATACTATAGTATGTCGTTTTTCACGATTTCGGAGGATTTAAAAAAAAAGGTGAAAATCACGCAAAAGCGAAAGGCTATAGTCCATGTTGTCGGAGGGCATACTATAGTATGTCGTTTTTCACGATTTCGGAGGATTTGAAAAAAAGGTGAAAATCACGCAAAAGCGAAAGGCTATAGTCCATGGTGTCGGAGGGCATACTATAGTATGTCGTTTTTCACGATTTCGGAGGATTTGAAAAAAAGGTGAAAATCACGCAAAAGCGAAAGGCTATAGTCCATGGTCTCGGACCGCATACTAGTATGTCGTTTTTCACGATTTTGGAGGATTTTAAAAAAAAAGGTGAAAATCACGCAAAAGCGAAAGGCTATAGTCCATGGTGTCGGAGGGCATACTATAGTATGTCGTTTTTCACGATTTCGGAGGATTTAAAAAAAAAAGGTGAAAATCACGCAAAAGCGAAAGGCTATAGTCCATGGTGTCGGAGGGCATACTATAGTATGTGGTTTTTCACGATTTTGGAGGATTTGAAAAAAAGGTGAAAATCACGCAAAAGCGAAAGGCTATAGTCCATGGTGTCGGAGAGCATACTATAGTATGTCGTTTTTAACGATTTCGGAGGATTTAAAAAAAAGGTGAAAATCACGCGAAAGCAAAAGGCTATAGTCCATGGTGTCGGAGGGCATACTATAGTATGTCGTTTTTCCACGATTTCGGAGGATTAAAAAAAAAGTGAAAATCACGCAAAAGCGAAAGGCTATAGTCCATGGTGTCTGAGGGCATACTATAGTATGTCGTTTTTCACGATTTCGGAGGATTTGAAAAAAAGGTGAAAATCACGCAAAAGCGAAAGGCTATAGTCCATGGTGTCGGAGGGCATACTATAGTATGTCGTTTTTCACTAAAAAAAAAGGTGAAAATCACGCAAAAGCGAAAGGCTATAGTCCATGGTGTCGGAGGGCATACTATAGTATGTCGTTTTTCACGATTTCGGAGGATTTTAAAAAAAAGGTGAAAATCACGCAAAAGCGAAAGGCTATAGTCCATGGTGTCGGAGGGCATACTATAGTATGTCGTTTTTCACGATTTCGGAGGATTTGAAAAAAAGGTGAAAATCACGCAAAAGCGAAAGGCTATAGTCCATGGTGTCGGAGGGCATACTATAGTATGTCGTTTTTCACGATTTCGGAGGATTTAAAAAAAAAAGGTGAAAATCACGCAAAAGCGAAAGGCTATAGTCCATGGTGTCGGAGGGCATACTATAGTATGTCGTTTTTCACGATTTCGGAGGATTAAAAAAAAAGGTGAAAATCACGCAAAAGCGAAAGGCTATAGTCCATGGTGTCGGAGGGCATACTATAGTATGTCGTTTTTCACGATTTCGGAGGATTTGAAAAAAAGGTGAAAATCACGCAAAAGCGAAAGGCTATAGTCCATGGTGTCGGAGGGCATACTATAGTATGTCGTTTTTCACGATTTCGGAGGATTTGAAAAAAAGGTGAAAATCACGCAAAAGCGAAAGGCTATAGTCCATGGTGTCGGAGAGCATACTATAGTATGTCGTTTTTAACGATTTCGGAGGATTTAAAAAAAAAGGTGAAAATCACGCAAAAGCAAAAGGCTATAGTCCATGGTGTCGGAGGGCATACTATAGTATGTCGTTTTTCACGATTTCGGAGGATTAAAAAAAAAGGTGAAAATCACGCAAAAGCGAAAGGCTATAGTCCATGGTGTCGGAGGGCATACTATAGTATGTCGTTTTTCACGATTTCGGAGGATTTGAAAAAAAGGTGAAAATCACGCAAAAGCGAAAGGCTATAGTCCATGGTGTGGGAGGGCATACTATAGTATGTCGTTTTTCACGATTTCGGAGGATTTAAAAAAAAAGGTGAAAATCACGCAAAAGCGAAAGGCTATAGTCCATGTTGTCGGAGGGCATACTATAGTATGTCGTTTTTCACGATTTCGGAGGATTTGAAAAAAAGGTGAAAATCACGCAAAAGCGAAAGGCTATAGTCCATGGTGTCGGAGGGCATACTATAGTATGTCGTTTTTCACGATTTCGGAGGATTTGAAAAAAAGGTGAAAATCACGCAAAAGCGAAAGGCTATAGTCCATGGTGTCGGAGGGCATACTATAGTATGTCGTTTTTCACGATTTCGGAGGATTAAAAAAAAAGGTGAAAATCACGCAAAAGCGAAAGGCTATAGTCCATGGTGTCGGAGGGCATACTATAGTATGTCGTTTTTCACGATTTCGGAGGATTTAAAAAAAAAAGGTGAAAATCACGCAAAAGCGAAAGGCTATAGTCCATGGTCTCGGACCGCATACTAGTATGTCGTTTTTCACGATTTTGGAGGATTTTAAAAAAAAAGGTGAAAATCACGCAAAAGCGAAAGGCTATAGTCCATGGTGTCGGAGGGCATACTATAGTATGTCGTTTTTCACGATTTCGGAGGATTTAAAAAAAAAGGTGAAAATCACGCAAAAGCAAAAGGCTATAGTCCATGGTGTCGGAGGGCATACTATAGTATGTCGTTTTTCACGATTTCGGAGGATTAAAAAAAAAGGTGAAAATCACGCAAAAGCGAAAGGCTATAGTCCATGGTGTCGGAGGGCATACTATAGTATGTCGTTTTTCACGATTTCGGAGGATTTGAAAAAAAGGTGAAAATCACGCAAAAGCGAAAGGCTATAGTCCATGGTGTGGGAGGGCATACTATAGTATGTCGTTTTTCACGATTTCGGAGGATTTAAAAAAAAAGGTGAAAATCACGCAAAAGCGAAAGGCTATAGTCCATGTTGTCGGAGGGCATACTATAGTATGTCGTTTTTCACGATTTCGGAGGATTTGAAAAAAAGGTGAAAATCACGCAAAAGCGAAAGGCTATAGTCCATGGTGTCGGAGGGCATACTATAGTATGTCGTTTTTCACGATTTCGGAGGATTTGAAAAAAAGGTGAAAATCACGCAAAAGCGAAAGGCTATAGTCCATGGTCTCGGACCGCATACTAGTATGTCGTTTTTCACGATTTTGGAGGATTTTAAAAAAAAAAGGTGAAAATCACGCAAAAGCGAAAGGCTATAGTCCATGGTGTCGGAGGGCATACTATAGTATGTCGTTTTTCACGATTTCGGAGGATTTAAAAAAAAAAGGTGAAAATCACGCAAAAGCGAAAGGCTATAGTCCATGGTGTCGGAGGGCATACTATAGTATGTGGTTTTTCACGATTTTGGAGGATTTGAAAAAAAGGTGAAAATCACGCAAAAGCGAAAGGCTATAGTCCATGGTGTCGGAGAGCATACTATAGTATGTCGTTTTTAACGATTTCGGAGGATTTAAAAAAAAGGTGAAAATCACGCGAAAGCAAAAGGCTATAGTCCATGGTGTCGGAGGGCATACTATAGTATGTCGTTTTTCCACGATTTCGGAGGATTAAAAAAAAAGTGAAAATCACGCAAAAGCGAAAGGCTATAGTCCATGGTGTCTGAGGGCATACTATAGTATGTCGTTTTTCACGATTTCGGAGGATTTGAAAAAAAGGTGAAAATCACGCAAAAGCGAAAGGCTATAGTCCATGGTGTCGGAGGGCATACTATAGTATGTCGTTTTTCACGATTTCGGAGGATTTAAAAAAAAAGGTGAAAATCACGCAAAAGCGAAAGGCTATAGTCCATGGTCTCGGACCGCATACTAGTATGTCGTTTTTCACGATTTCGGAGGATTTTAAAAAAAAGGTGAAAATCACGCAAAAGCGAAAGGCGTGTCGGAGGGCATACTATAGTATGTCGTTTTTCACGATTTCGGAGGATTAAAAAAAAAGGTGAAAATCACGCAAAAGCGAAAGGCTATAGTCCATGGTGTCGGAGGGCATACTATAGTATGTCGTTTTTCACGATTTCGGAGGATTTGAAAAAAAGGTGAAAATCACGCAAAAGCGAAAGGCTATAGTCCATGGTGTCGGAGGGCATACTATAGTATGTCGTTTTTCACGATTTCGGAGGATTAAAAAAAAAGGTGAAAATCACGCAAAAGCGAAAGGCTATAGTCCATGGTGTCGGAGGGCATACTATAGTATGTCGTTTTTCACGATTTCGGAGGATTTGAAAAAAAGGTGAAAATCACGCAAAAGCGAAAGGCTATAGTCCATGGTGTCGGAGGGCATACTATAGTATGTCGTTTTTCACGATTTCGGAGGATTTGAAAAAAAGGTGAAAATCACGCAAAAGCGAAAGGCTATAGTCCATGGTGTCGGAGGGCATACTATAGTATGTCGTTTTTCACGATTTCGGAGGATTTGAAAAAAAGGTGAAAATCACGCAAAAGCGAAAGGCTATAGTCCATGGTGTCGGAGGGCATACTATAGTATGTCGTTTTTCACGATTTCGGAGGATTTAAAAAAAAAGGTGAAAATCACGCAAAAGCGAAAGGCTATAGTCCATGGTGTCGGAGGGCATACTATAGTATGTCGTTTTTCACGATTTCGGAGGATTTGAAAAAAAGGTGAAAATCACGCAAAAGCGAAAGGCTATAGTCCATGGTGTCGGAGGGCATACTATAGTATGTCGTTTTTCACGATTTCGGAGGATTTGAAAAAAAGGTGAAAATCACGCAAAAGCGAAAGGCTATAGTCCATGGTGTCGGAGAGCATACTATAGTATGTCGTTTTTAACGATTTCGGAGGATTTAAAAAAAAGGTGAAAATCACGCGAAAGCAAAAGGCTATAGTCCATGGTGTCGGAGGGCATACTATAGTATGTCGTTTTTCACGATTTCGGAGGATTAAAAAAAAAGGTGAAAATCACGCAAAAGCGAAAGGCTATAGTCCATGGTGTCGGAGGGCATACTATAGTATGTCGTTTTTCACGATTTCGGAGGATTTGAAAAAAAGGTGGAAATCACGCAAAAGCGAAAGGCTATAGTCCATGGTGTCGGAGGGCATACTATAGTATGTCGTTTTTCACGATTTCGGAGGATTTAAAAAAAAAGGTGAAAATCACGCAAAAGCGAAAGGCTATAGTCCATGGTCTCGGACCGCATACTAGTATGTCGTTTTTCACGATTTCGGAGGATTTAAAAAAAAAAGGTGAAAATCACGCAAAAGCGAAAGGCGTGTCGGAGGGCATACTATAGTATGTCGTTTTTCACGATTTCGGAGGATTAAAAAAAAAGGTGAAAATCACGCAAAAGCGAAAGGCTATAGTCCATGGTGTCGGAGGGCATACTATAGTATGTCGTTTTTCACGATTTCGGAGGATTTGAAAAAAAGGTGAAAATCACGCAAAAGCGAAAGGCTATAGTCCATGGTGTCGGAGGGCATACTATAGTATGTCGTTTTTAACGATTTCGGAGGATTTAAAAAAAAAGGTGAAAATCACGCAAAAGCGAAAGGCTATAGTCCATGGTCTCGGACCGCATACTAGTATGTCGTTTTTCACGATTTCGGAGGATTTAAAAAAAAAAGGTGAAAATCACGCAAAAGCGAAAGGCTATAGTCCATGGTGTCGGAGGGCATACTATAGTATGTCGTTTTTCACGATTTCGGAGGATTAAAAAAAAAGGTGAAAATCACGCAAAAGCGAAAGGCTATAGTCCATGGTGTCGGAGGGCATACTATAGTATGTCGTTTTTCACGATTTCGGAGGATTTGAAAAAAAGGTGAAAATCACGCAAAAGCGAAAGGCTATAGTCCATGGTGTCGGAGGGCATACTATAGTATGTCGTT
Source organism: Electrona antarctica (assembly GCF_951216825.1). Classification (NCBI taxonomy): domain Eukaryota; kingdom Metazoa; phylum Chordata; class Actinopteri; order Myctophiformes; family Myctophidae; genus Electrona; species Electrona antarctica. The sequence goes on from NW_027637270.1 coordinate 8,138, forward strand.
TTTCACGATTTCGGAGGATTTAAAAAAAAAGGTGAAAATCACGCAAAAGCGAAAGGCTATAGTCCATGGTGTCGGAGGGCATACTATAGTATGTCGTTTTTCACGATTTCGGAGGATTTAAAAAAAAAAAGGTGAAAATCACGCAAAAGCGAAAGGCTATAGTCCATGGTGTCGGAGGGCATACTATAGTATGTGGTTTTTCACGATTTCGGAGGATTTAAAAAAAAAGGTGAAAATCACGCAAAAGCGAAAGGCTATCGTCCATGGTGTCGGAGGGCATACTATTGTATGTCGTTTTTCACGATTTCGGAGGATTTGAAAAAAAGGTGAAAATCACGCAAAAGCGAAAGGCTATAGTCCATGGTGTCGGAGAGCATACTATAGTATGTCGTTTTTAACGATTTCGGAGGATTTAAAAAAAAAGGTGAAAATCACGCAAAAGCAAAAGGCTATAGTCCATGGTGTCGGAGGGCATACTATAGTATGTCGTTTTTCACGATTTCGGAGGATTAAAAAAAAAGGTGAAAATCACGCAAAAGCGAAAGGCTATAGTCCATGGTGTCGGAGGGCATACTATAGTATGTCGTTTTTCACGATTTCGGAGGATTTGAAAAAAAGGTGAAAATCACGCAAAAGCGAAAGGCTATAGTCCATGGTGTGGGAGGGCATACTATAGTATGTCGTTTTTCACGATTTCGGAGGATTTAAAAAAAAAAGGTGAAAATCACGCAAAAGCGAAAGGCTATAGTCCATGTTGTCGGAGGGCATACTATAGTATGTCGTTTTTCACGATTTCGGAGGATTTGAAAAAAAGGTGAAAATCACGCAAAAGCGAAAGGCTATAGTCCATGGTGTCGGAGGGCATACTATAGTATGTCGTTTTTCACGATTTCGGAGGATTTGAAAAAAAGGTGAAAATCACGCAAAAGCGAAAGGCTATAGTCCATGGTGTCGGAGGGCATACTATAGTATGTCGTTTTTCACGATTTCGGAGGATACATTACATTACATTACAGTCATTTAGCAGACGCTTTTATCCAAAGCGACTTACAATAAGTGTATTCAACATAGGTAGGGAACAAAAACTACTAATCACCAGAAGTTTTTAGTGCATTTTCTGCAAAAACAAGCAACCAAGAGTATACCTAGCGCTAAGGTAAAAGTGCAATATATCAGCTACCTATTTCCTTAACCAGATGAGACAAAATAGCTAAATCAAATGAGCATGAGCTAAAACAATTAAGTGTATCGACTAAACAAGATCCAATAAACAATACAACAATAGAAAACAAGCGTTCGTACAACTAGTTAACAACAGGTAGGTCAGGCAGAGAGGAAGGGTAGTGTTTCCTGAAGAGGTGGGTTTTCAACCTGCGGCGAAATATGGGCAGTGACTCTGCTGTCCTAACATCAGTGGGGAGTTCATTCCACCACTGTGGGGCCAGAACAGAAAAGAGTCGTGACCGTGTGGATCGGCCAGAAGGACCCTTGAGTGACGAGGCAATCAGTCGCCCCGAGGTGGCAGACCGAAGTGGTCGGGCAGGGGTGTAGGCATCGACCATAGCCCGGAGATAGGAAGGAGCTGTTCCTTTCACTGCCCTATAGGCTAACACCAGGGTTTTGAACTGGATGCGGGCCGCTACGGGGAGCCAGTGTAGAGAACGGAGAAGGATGGTTGTGTGGGAGAACTTGGGGCGGTTGAACACCAGACGAGCCGCAGCTTTCTGAACAAGCTCCAGAGGTCTGATGGCAGATGCCGGAGCACCAGCAAGGAGGGAGTTGCAGTAGTCCAGGCGGGAGATGACGAGAGCCTGGATGAGCACCTGGGCTGCCTTCTCCGTGAGGAAGGGGCGAATCCTCCTGATGTTGTAGAGGAGGAATCTGCAGGACCTTGTCACTGATGCGATGTTTGCCGAGAACGTCAGTTGATCGTCCAGGGTCACACCCAGATTTTTCGCAGTCCGAGTTGAGGTCACCACAGCATTATCAATGGTGATGGCCATGTCTCGGTGCGGACAGCCCTTCCCCGGGAGGAACATCAGGATAAAAAAAAAAGGTGAAAATCACGCAAAAGCGAAAGGCTATAGTCCATGGTGTCGGAGGGCATACTATAGTATGTCGTTTTTCACGATTTCGGAGGATTTAAAAAAAAAAGGTGAAAATCACGCAAAAGCGAAAGGCTATAGTCCATGGTCTCGGACCGCATACTAGTATGTCGTTTTTCACGATTTTGGAGGATTTAAAAAAAAAAGGTGAAAATCACGCAAAAGCGAAAGGCTATAGTCCATGGTGTCGGAGGGCATACTATAGAATGTCGTTTTTCACGATTTCGGAGGATTTAAAAAAAAAGGTGAAAATCACGCAAAAGCAAAAGGCTATAGTCCATGGTGTCGGAGGGCATACTATAGTATGTCGTTTTTCACGATTTCGGAGGATTAAAAAAAAAGGTGAAAATCACGCAAAAGCGAAAGGCTATAGTCCATGGTGTCGGAGGGCATACTATAGTATGTCGTTTTTCACGATTTCGGAGGATTTGAAAAAAAGGTGAAAATCACACAAAAGCGAAAGGCTATAGTCCATGGTGTGGGAGGGCATACTATAGTATGTCGTTTTTCACGATTTCGGAGGATTTAAAAAAAAAGGTGAAAATCACGCAAAAGCGAAAGGCTATAGTCCATGTTGTCGGAGGGCATACTATAGTATGTCGTTTTTCACGATTTCGGAGGATTTGAAAAAAAGGTGAAAATCACGCAAAAGCGAAAGGCTATAGTCCATGGTGTCGGAGGGCATACTATAGTATGTCGTTTTTCACGATTTCGGAGGATTTGAAAAAAAGGTGAAAATCACGCAAAAGCGAAAGGCTATAGTCCATGGTCTCGGACCGCATACTAGTATGTCGTTTTTCACGATTTTGGAGGATTTTAAAAAAAAAGGTGAAAATCACGCAAAAGCGAAAGGCTATAGTCCATGGTGTCGGAGGGCATACTATAGTATGTCGTTTTTCACGATTTCGGAGGATTTTAAAAAAAAAGGTGAAAATCACGCAAAAGCGAAAGGCTATAGTCCATGGTGTCGGAGGGCATACTATAGTATGTGGTTTTTCACGATTTTGGAGGATTTTAAAAAAAAGGTGAAAATCACGCAAAAGCGAAAGGCTATAGCCCATGGTGTCGGAGGGCATACTATAGTATGTCGTTTTTCACGATTTCGGAGGATTTGAAAAAAAGGTGAAAATCACGCAAAAGCGAAAGGCTATAGTCCATGGTGTCGGAGAGCATACTATAGTATGTCGTTTTTAACGATTTCGGAGGATTTAAAAAAAAGGTGAAAATCACGCGAAAGCAAAAGGCTATAGTCCATGGTGTCGGAGGGCATACTATAGTATGTCGTTTTTCCACGATTTCGGAGGATTAAAAAAAAAGGTGAAAATCACGCAAAAGCGAAAGGCTATAGTCCATGGTGTCTGAGGGCATACTATAGTATGTCGTTTTTCACGATTTCGGAGGATTTGAAAAAAAGGTGAAAATCACGCAAAAGCGAAAGGCTATAGTCCATGGTGTCGGAGGGCATACTATAGTATGTCGTTTTTCACGATTTCGGAGGATTTAAAAAAAAAGGTGAAAATCACGCAAAAGCGAAAGGCTATAGTCCATGGTCTCGGACCGCATACTAGTATGTCGTTTTTCACGATTTCGGAGGATTTTAAAAAAAAAGGTGAAAATCACGCAAAAGCGAAAGGCGTGTCGGAGGGCATACTATAGTATGTCGTTTTTCACGATTTCGGAGGATTAAAAAAAAAGGTGAAAATCACGCAAAAGCGAAAGGCTATAGTCCATGGTGTCGGAGGGCATACTATAGTATGTCGTTTTTCACGATTTCGGAGGATTTGAAAAAAAGGTGAAAATCACGCAAAAGCGAAAGGCTATAGTCCATGGTGTCGGAGGGCATACTATAGTATGTCGTTTTTCACGATTTCGGAGGATTAAAAAAAAAGGTGAAAATCACGCAAAAGCGAAAGGCTATAGTCCATGGTGTCGGAGGGCATACTATAGTATGTCGTTTTTCACGATTTCGGAGGATTTGAAAAAAAGGTGAAAATCACGCAAAAGCGAAAGGCTATAGTCCATGGTGTCCGAGGGCATACTATAGTATGTCGTTTTTCACGATTTCGGAGGATTTGAAAAAAAGGTGAAAATCACGCAAAAGCGAAAGGCTATAGTCCATGGTGTCGGAGGGCATACTATAGTATGTCGTTTTTCACGATTTCGGAGGATTTGAAAAAAAGGTGAAAATCACGCAAAAGCGAAAGGCTATAGTCCATGGTGTCGGAGGGCATACTATAGTATGTCGTTTTTCACGATTTCGGAGGATTTAAAAAAAAAGGTGAAAATCACGCAAAAGCGAAAGGCTATAGTCCATGGTGTCGGAGGGCATACTATAGTATGTCGTTTTTCACGATTTCGGAGGATTTGAAAAAAAGGTGAAAATCACGCAAAAGCGAAAGGCTATAGTCCATGGTGTCGGAGAGCATACTATAGTATGTCGTTTTTAACGATTTCGGAGGATTTAAAAAAAAGGTGAAAATCACGCGAAAGCAAAAGGCTATAGTCCATGGTGTCGGAGGGCATACTATAGTATGTCGTTTTTCACGATTTCGGAGGATTAAAAAAAAAGGTGAAAATCACGCAAAAGCGAAAGGCTATAGTCCATGGTGTCGGAGGGCATACTATAGTATGTCGTTTTTCACGATTTCGGAGGATTTGAAAAAAAGGTGAAAATCACGCAAAAGCGAAAGGCTATAGTCCATGGTGTCGGAGGGCATACTATAGTATGTCGTTTTTCACGATTTCGGAGGATTTAAAAAAAAAGGTGAAAATCACGCAAAAGCGAAAGGCTATAGTCCATGGTCTCGGACCGCATACTAGTATGTCGTTTTTCACGATTTCGGAGGATTTAAAAAAAAAAGGTGAAAATCACGCAAAAGCGAAAGGCGTGTCGGAGGGCATACTATAGTATGTCGTTTTTCACGATTTCGGAGGATTAAAAAAAAAGGTGAAAATCACGCAAAAGCGAAAGGCTATAGTCCATGGTGTCGGAGGGCATACTATAGTATGTCGTTTTTCACGATTTCGGAGGATTTAAAAAAAAAGGTGAAAATCACGCAAAAGCGAAAGGCTATAGTCCATGGTGTCGGAGGGCATACTATAGTATGTCGTTTTTCACGATTTCGGAGGATTTGAAAAAAAGGTGAAAATCACGCAAAAGCGAAAGGCTATAGTCCATGGTGTCGGAGAGCATACTATAGTATGTCGTTTTTAACGATTTCGGAGGATTTAAAAAAAAGGTGAAAATCACGCGAAAGCAAAAGGCTATAGTCCATGGTGTCGGAGGGCATACTATAGTATGTCGTTTTTCACGATTTCGGAGGATTAAAAAAAAAGGTGAAAATCACGCAAAAGCGAAAGGCTATAGTCTATGGTGTCGGAGGGCATACTATAGTATGTCGTTTTTCACGATTTCGGAGGATTTGAAAAAAAGGTGAAAATCACGCAAAAGCGAAAGGCTATAGTCCATGGTGTCGGAGGGCATACTATAGTATGTCGTTTTTCACGATTTCGGAGGATTTAAAAAAAAAGGTGAAAATCACGCAAAAGCGAAAGGCTATAGTCCATGGTCTCGGACCGCATACTAGTATGTCGTTTTTCACGATTTCGGAGGATTTTAAAAAAAAAGGTGAAAATCACGCAAAAGCGAAAGGCGTGTCGGAGGGCATACTATAGTATGTCATTTTTCACGATTTCGGAGGATTAAAAAAAAAGGTGAAAATCACGCAAAAGCGAAAGGCTATAGTCCATGGTGTCGGAGGGCATACTATAGTATGTCGTTTTTCACGATTTCGGAGGATTTGAAAAAAAGGTGAAAATCACGCAAAAGCGAAAGGCTATAGTCCATGGTGTCGGAGGGCATACTATAGTATGTCGTTTTTCACGATTTCGGAGGATTTAAAAAAAAAGGTGAAAATCACGCAAAAGCGAAAGGCTATAGTCCATGGTGTCGGAGGGCATACTATAGTATGTCGTTTTTCACGATTTCGGAGGATTTGAAAAAAAGGTGAAAATCACGCAAAAGCGAAAGGCTATAGTCCATGGTGTCGGAGGGCATACTATAGTATGTCGTTTTTCACGATTTCGGAGGATTTGAAAAAAAGGTGAAAATCACACAAAAGCGAAAGGCTATAGTCCATGGTGTCGGAGGGCATACTATAGTATGTCGTTTTTCACGATTTCGGAGGATTAAAAAAAAATGTGAAAATCACGCAAAAGGGAAAGGCTATAGTCCATGGTGTCGGAGGGCATACTATAGTATGTCGTTTTTCACGATTTCGGAGGATTTGAAAAAAAGGTGAAAATCACGCAAAAGCGAAAGGCTATAGTCCATGGTGTCGGAGAGCATACTATAGTATGTCGTTTTTAACGATTTCGGAGGATTTAAAAAAAAAGGTGAAAATCACGCAAAAGCAAAAGGCTATAGTCCATGGTGTCAGGGGGCATACTATATAGTATGTCGTTTTTCACGATTTCGGAGGATTAAAAAAAAAGGTGAAAATCACGCAAAAGCGAAAGGCTATAGTCCATGGTGTCGGAGGGCATACTATAGTATGTCGTTTTTCACGATTTCGGAGGATTTGAAAAAAAGGTGAAAATCACGCAAAAGCGAAAGGCTATAGTCCATGGTGTCGGAGGGCATACTATAGTATGTCGTTTTTAACGATTTCGGAGGATTTAAAAAAAAAGGTGAAAATCACGCAAAAGCGAAAGGCTATAGTCCATGGTCTCGGACCGCATACTAGTATGTCGTTTTTCACGATTTCGGAGGATTTAAAAAAAAAAGGTGAAAATCACGCAAAAGCGAAAGGCTATAGTCCATGGTGTCGGAGGGCATACTATAGTATGTCGTTTTTCACGATTTCGGAGGATTTGAAAAAAAGGTGAAAATCACGCAAAAGCGAAAGGCTATAGTCCATGGTGTCGGAGGGCATACTATAGTATGTCGTTTTTCACGATTTCGGAGGATTTGAAAAAAAGGTGAAAATCACACAAAAGCGAAAGGCTATAGTCCATGGTGTCGGAGGGCATACTATAGTATGTCGTTTTTCACGATTTCGGAGGATTAAAAAAAAAGGTGAAAATCACGCAAAAGGGAAAGGCTATAGTCCATGGTGTCGGAGGGCATACTATAGTATGTCGTTTTTCACGATTTCGGAGGATTTGAAAAAAAGGTGAAAATCACGCAAAAGCGAAAGGCTATAGTCCATGGTGTCGGAGAGCATACTATAGTATGTCGTTTTTAACGATTTCGGAGGATTTAAAAAAAAAGGTGAAAATCACGCAAAAGCAAAAGGCTATAGTCCATGGTGTCAGGGGGCATACTATATAGTATGTCGTTTTTCACGATTTCGGAGGATTAAAAAAAAAGGTGAAAATCACGCAAAAGCGAAAGGCTATAGTCCATGGTGTCGGAGGGCATACTATAGTATGTCGTTTTTCACGATTTCGGAGGATTTGAAAAAAAGGTGAAAATCACGCAAAAGCGAAAGGCTATAGTCCATGGTGTCGGAGGGCATACTATAGTATGTCGTTTTTCACGATTTCGGAGGATTTAAAAAAAAAGGTGAAAATCACGCAAAAGCGAAAGGCTATAGTCCATGGTGTCGGAGGGCATACTATAGTATGTCGTTTTTCACGATTTCGGAGGATTTAAAAAAAAAAAGGTGAAAATCACGCAAAAGCGAAAGGCTATAGTCCATGGTGTCGGAGGGCATACTATAGTATGTGGTTTTTCACGATTTCGGAGGATTTAAAAAAAAAGTGAAAATCACGCAAAAGCGAAAGGCTATCGTCCATGGTGTCGGAGGGCATACTATTGTATGTCGTTTTTCACGATTTCGGAGGATTTGAAAAAAAGGTGAAAATCACGCAAAAGCGAAAGGCTATAGTCCATGGTGTCGGAGAGCATACTATAGTATGTCGTTTTTAACGATTTCGGAGGATTTAAAAAAAAAGGTGAAAATCACGCAAAAGCAAAAGGCTATAGTCCATGGTGTCGGAGGGCATACTATAGTATGTCGTTTTTCACGATTTCGGAGGATTAAAAAAAAAGGTGAAAATCACGCAAAAGCGAAAGGCTATAGTCCATGGTGTCGGAGGGCATACTATAGTATGTCGTTTTTCACGATTTCGGAGGATTTGAAAAAAAGGTGAAAATCACGCAAAAGCGAAAGGCTATAGTCCATGGTGTCGGAGGGCATACTATAGTATGTCGTTTTTCACGATTTCGGAGGATTTAAAAAAAAAGGTGAAAATCACGCAAAAGCGAAAGGCTATAGTCCATGGTGTCGGAGGGCATACTATAGTATGTCGTTTTTCACGATTTCGGAGGATTTAAAAAAAAAAAGGTGAAAATCACGCAAAAGCGAAAGGCTATAGTCCATGGTGTCGGAGGGCATACTATAGTATGTGGTTTTTCACGATTTCGGAGGATTTAAAAAAAAAGGTGAAAATCACGCAAAAGCGAAAGGCTATCGTCCATGGTGTCGGAGGGCATACTATTGTATGTCGTTTTTCACGATTTCGGAGGATTTGAAAAAAAGGTGAAAATCACGCAAAAGCGAAAGGCTATAGTCCATGGTGTCGGAGAGCATACTATAGTATGTCGTTTTTAACGATTTCGGAGGATTTAAAAAAAAAGGTGAAAATCACGCAAAAGCAAAAGGCTATAGTCCATGGTGTCGGAGGGCATACTATAGTATGTCGTTTTTCACGATTTCGGAGGATTAAAAAAAAAGGTGAAAATCACGCAAAAGCGAAAGGCTATAGTCCATGGTGTCGGAGGGCATACTATAGTATGTCGTTTTTCACGATTTCGGAGGATTTGAAAAAAAGGTGAAAATCACGCAAAAGCGAAAGGCTATAGTCCATGGTGTGGGAGGGCATACTATAGTATGTCGTTTTTCACGATTTCGGAGGATTTTAAAAAAAGGTGAAAATCACGCAAAAGCGAAAGGCTATAGTCCATGGTGTCGGAGAGCATACTATAGTATGTCGTTTTTAACGATTTCGGAGGATTTAAAAAAAAAGGTGAAAATCACGCAAAAGCAAAAGGCTATAGTCCATGGTGTCAGGGGGCATACTATATAGTATGTCGTTTTTCACGATTTCGGAGGATTAAAAAAAAAGGTGAAAATCACGCAAAAGCGAAAGGCTATAGTCCATGGTGTCGGAGGGCATACTATAGTATGTCGTTTTTCACGATTTCGGAGGATTTGAAAAAAAGGTGAAAATCACGCAAAAGCGAAAGGCTATAGTCCATGGTGTCGGAGGGCATACTATAGTATGTCGTTTTTCACGATTTCGGAGGATTTAAAAAAAAAGGTGAAAATCACGCAAAAGCGAAAGGCTATAGTCCATGGTGTCGGAGGGCATACTATAGTATGTCGTTTTTCACGATTTCGGAGGATTTAAAAAAAAAAGGTGAAAATCACGCAAAAGCGAAAGGCTATAGTCCATGGTGTCGGAGGGCATACTATAGTATGTGGTTTTTCACGATTTCGGAGGATTTAAAAAAAAAGGTGAAAATCACGCAAAAGCGAAAGGCTATCGTCCATGGTGTCGGAGGGCATACTATTGTATGTCGTTTTTCACGATTTCGGAGGATTTGAAAAAAAGGTGAAAATCACGCAAAAGCGAAAGGCTATAGTCCATGGTGTCGGAGAGCATACTATAGTATGTCGTTTTTAACGATTTCGGAGGATTTAAAAAAAAAGGTGAAAATCACGCAAAAGCAAAAGGCTATAGTCCATGGTGTCGGAGGGCATACTATAGTATGTCGTTTTTCACGATTTCGGAGGATTAAAAAAAAAGGTGAAAATCACGCAAAAGCGAAAGGCTATAGTCCATGGTGTCGGAGGGCATACTATAGTATGTCGTTTTTCACGATTTCGGAGGATTTGAAAAAAAGGTGAAAATCACGCAAAAGCGAAAGGCTATAGTCCATGGTGTGGGAGGGCATACTATAGTATGTCGTTTTTCACGATTTCGGAGGATTTTAAAAAAAAGGTGAAAATCACGCAAAAGCGAAAGGCTATAGTCCATGTTGTCGGAGGGCATACTATAGTATGTCGTTTTTCACGATTTCGGAGGATTTGAAAAAAAGGTGAAAATCACGCAAAAGCGAAAGGCTATAGTCCATGGTGTCGGAGGGCATACTATAGTATGTCGTTTTTCACGATTTCGGAGGATTAAAAAAAAAGGTGAAAATCACGCAAAAGCGAAAGGCTATAGTCCATGGTGTCGGAGGGCATACTATAGTATGTCGTTTTTCACGATTTCGGAGGATTAAAAAAAAAGGTGAAAATCACGCAAAAGCGAAAGGCTATAGTCCATGGTCTCGGACCGCATACTAGTATGTCGTTTTTCACGATTTCGGAGGATTTTAAAAAAAAAGGTGAAAATCACGCAAAAGCGAAAGGCGTGTCGGAGGGCATACTATAGTATGTCGTTTTTCACGATTTCGGAGGATTAAAAAAAAAGGTGAAAATCACGCAAAAGCGAAAGGCTATAGTCCATGGTGTCGGAGGGCATACTATAGTATGTCGTTTTTCACGATTTCGGAGGATTTGAAAAAAAGGTGAAAATCACGCAAAAGCGAAAGGCTATAGTCCATGGTGTCGGAGGGCATACTATAGTATGTCGTTTTTCACGATTTCGGAGGATTTAAAAAAAAAAGGTGAAAATCACGCAAAAGCGAAAGGCTATAGTCCATGGTGTCGGAGGGCATACTATAGTATGTGGTTTTTCACGATTTCGGAGGATTTAAAAAAAAAGGTGAAAATCACGCAAAAGCGAAAGGCTATCGTCCATGGTGTCGGAGGGCATACTATTGTATGTCGTTTTTCACGATTTCGGAGGATTTGAAAAAAAGGTGAAAATCACGCAAAAGCGAAAGGCTATAGTCCATGGTGTCGGAGAGCATACTATAGTATGTCGTTTTTAACGATTTCGGAGGATTTAAAAAAAAAGGTGAAAATCACGCAAAAGCAAAAGGCTATAGTCCATGGTGTCGGAGGGCATACTATAGTATGTCGTTTTTCACGATTTCGGAGGATTAAAAAAAAAGGTGAAAATCACGCAAAAGCGAAAGGCTATAGTCCATGGTGTCGGAGGGCATACTATAGTATGTCGTTTTTCACGATTTCGGAGGATTTGAAAAAAAGGTGAAAATCACGCAAAAGCGAAAGGCTATAGTCCATGGTGTGGGAGGGCATACTATAGTATGTCGTTTTTCACGATTTCGGAGGATTTTTAAAAAAAGGTGAAAATCACGCAAAAGCGAAAGGCTATAGTCCATGTTGTCGGAGGGCATACTATAGTATGTCGTTTTTCACGATTTCGGAGGATTTGAAAAAAAGGTGAAAATCACGCAAAAGCGAAAGGCTATAGTCCATGGTGTCGGAGGGCATACTATAGTATGTCGTTTTTCACGATTTCGGAGGATTAAAAAAAAAGGTGAAAATCACGCAAAAGCGAAAGGCTATAGTCCATGGTGTCGGAGGGCATACTATAGTATGTCGTTTTTCACGATTTCGGAGGATTAAAAAAAAAGGTGAAAATCACGCAAAAGCGAAAGGCTATAGTCCATGGTCTCGGACCGCATACTAGTATGTCGTTTTTCACGATTTCGGAGGATTTAAAAAAAAGGTGAAAATCACGCAAAAGCGAAAGGCGTGTCGGAGGGCATACTATAGTATGTCGTTTTTCACGATTTCGGAGGATTAAAAAAAAAGGTGAAAATCACGCAAAAGCGAAAGGCTATAGTCCATGGTGTCGGAGGGCATACTATAGTATGTCGTTTTTCACGATTTCGGAGGATTTGAAAAAAAGGTGAAAATCACGCAAAAGCGAAAGGCTATAGTCCATGGTGTCGGAGGGCATACTATAGTATGTCGTTTTTCACGATTTCGGAGGATTTAAAAAAAAAGGTGAAAATCACGCAAAAGCGAAAGGCTATAGTCCATGGTGTCGGAGGGCATACTATAGTATGTCGTTTTTCACGATTTCGGAGGATTTGAAAAAAAGGTGAAAATCACGCAAAAGCGAAAGGCTATAGTCCATGGTGTCGGAGGGCATACTATAGTATGTCGTTTTTCACGATTTCGGAGGATTTGAAAAAAAGGTGAAAATCACACAAAAGCGAAAGGCTATAGTCCATGGTGTCGGAGGGCATACTATAGTATGTCGTTTTTCACGATTTCGGAGGATTAAAAAAAAAGGTGAAAATCACGCAAAAGGGAAAGGCTATAGTCCATGGTGTCGGAGGGCATACTATAGTATGTCGTTTTTCACGATTTCGGAGGATTTGAAAAAAAGGTGAAAATCACGCAAAAGCGAAAGGCTATAGTCCATGGTGTCGGAGAGCATACTATAGTATGTCGTTTTTAACGATTTCGGAGGATTTAAAAAAAAAAGGTGAAAATCACGCAAAAGCAAAAGGCTATAGTCCATGGTGTCAGGGGGCATACTATATAGTATGTCGTTTTTCACGATTTCGGAGGATTAAAAAAAAAGGTGAAAATCACGCAAAAGCGAAAGGCTATAGTCCATGGTGTCGGAGGGCATACTATAGTATGTCGTTTTTCACGATTTCGGAGGATTTGAAAAAAAGGTGAAAATCACGCAAAAGCGAAAGGCTATAGTCCATGGTGTCGGAGGGCATACTATAGTATGTCGTTTTTAACGATTTCGGAGGATTTAAAAAAAAAGGTGAAAATCACGCAAAAGCGAAAGGCTATAGTCCATGGTCTCGGACCGCATACTAGTATGTCGTTTTTCACGATTTCGGAGGATTTTAAAAAAAAAGGTGAAAATCACGCAAAAGCGAAAGGCTATAGTCCATGGTGTCGGAGGGCATACTATAGTATGTCGTTTTTCACGATTTCGGAGGATTAAAAAAAAAGGTGAAAATCACGCAAAAGCGAAAGGCTATAGTCCATGGTGTCGGAGGGCATACTATAGTATGTCGTTTTTCTCGATTTCGGAGGATTTGAAAAAAAGGTGAAAATCACGCAAAAGCGAAAGGCTATAGTCCATGGTGTCGGAGGGCATACTATAGTATGTCGTTTTTCACGATTTCGGAGGATTTAAAAAAAAAGGTGAAAATCACGCAAAAGCGAAAGGCTATAGTCCATGGTGTCGGAGGGCATACTATAGTATGTCGTTTTTCACGATTTCGGAGGATTTAAAAAAAAAAGGTGAAAATCACGCAAAAGCGAAAGGCTATAGTCCATGGTGTCGGAGGGCATACTATAGTATGTGGTTTTTCACGATTTCGGAGGATTTAAAAAAAAAGGTGAAAATCACGCAAAAGCGAAAGGCTATCGTCCATGGTGTCGGAGGGCATACTATTGTATGTCGTTTTTCACGATTTCGGAGGATTTGAAAAAAAGGTGAAAATCACGCAAAAGCGAAAGGCTATAGTCCATGGTGTCGGAGAGCATACTATAGTATGTCGTTTTTAACGATTTCGGAGGATTTAAAAAAAAAGGTGAAAATCACGCAAAAGCAAAAGGCTATAGTCCATGGTGTCGGAGGGCATACTATAGTATGTCGTTTTTCACGATTTCGGAGGATTAAAAAAAAAGGTGAAAATCACGCAAAAGCGAAAGGCTATAGTCCATGGTGTCGGAGGGCATACTATAGTATGTCGTTTTTCACGATTTCGGAGGATTTGAAAAAAAGGTGAAAATCACGCAAAAGCGAAAGGCTATAGTCCATGGTGTGGGAGGGCATACTATAGTATGTCGTTTTTCACGATTTCGGAGGATTTAAAAAAAAAGGTGAAAATCACGCAAAAGCGAAAGGCTATAGTCCATGTTGTCGGAGGGCATACTATAGTATGTCGTTTTTCACGATTTCGGAGGATTTGAAAAAAAGGTGAAAATCACGCAAAAGCGAAAGGCTATAGTCCATGGTGTCGGAGGGCATACTATAGTATGTCGTTTTTCACGATTTCGGAGGATTAAAAAAAAAGGTGAAAATCACGCAAAAGCGAAAGGCTATAGTCCATGGTGTCGGAGGGCATACTATAGTATGTCGTTTTTCACGATTTCGGAGGATTAAAAAAAAAGGTGAAAATCACGCAAAAGCGAAAGGCTATAGTCCATGGTGTCGGAGGGCATACTATAGTATGTCGTTTTTCACGATTTCGGAGGATTTGAAAAAAAGGTGAAAATCACGCAAAAGCGAAAGGCTATAGTCCATGGTGTCGGAGGGCATACTATAGTATGTCGTTTTTCACGATTTCGGAGGATTTGAAAAAAAGGTGAAAATCACGCAAAAGCGAAAGGCTATAGTCCATGGTGTCGGAGGGCATACTATAGTATGTCGTTTTTCACGATTTCGGAGGATTTGAAAAAAAGGTGAAAATCACGCAAAAGCGAAAGGCTATAGTCCATGGTGTCGGAGGGCATACTATAGTATGTCGTTTTTCACGATTTCGGAGGATTTAAAAAAAAAAGGTGAAAATCACGCAAAAGCGAAAGGCTATAGTCCATGGTGTCGGAGGGCATACTATAGTATGTCGTTTTTCACGATTTCGGAGGATTTGAAAAAAAGGTGAAAATCACGCAAAAGCGAAAGGCTATAGTCCATGGTGTCGGAGGGCATACTATAGTATGTCGTTTTTCACGATTTCGGAGGATTTGAAAAAAAGGTGAAAATCACGCAAAAGCGAAAGGCTATAGTCCATGGTGTCGGAGAGCATACTATAGTATGTCGTTTTTAACGATTTCGGAGGATTTAAAAAAAAAGGTGAAAATCACGCGAAAGCAAAAGGCTATAGTCCATGGTGTCGGAGGGCATACTATAGTATGTCGTTTTTCACGATTTCGGAGGATTTGAAAAAAAGGTGAAAATCACGCAAAAGCGAAAGGCTATAGTCCATGGTGTCGGAGGGCATACTATAGTATGTCGTTTTTCACGATTTCGGAGGATTTAAAAAAAAAGGTGAAAATCACGCAAAAGCGAAAGGCTATAGTCCATGGTCTCGGACCGCATACTAGTATGTCGTTTTTCACGATTTCGGAGGATTTAAAAAAAAAAGGTGAAAATCACGCAAAAGCGAAAGGCTATAGTCCATGGTGTCGGAGGGCATACTATAGTATGTCGTTTTTCACGATTTCGGAGGATTTGAAAAAAAGGTGAAAATCACGCAAAAGCGAAAGGCTATAGTCCATGGTGTCGGAGGGCATACTATAGTATGTCGTTTTTTACGATTTCGGAGGATTTGAAAAAAAGGTGAAAATCACACAAAAGCGAAAGGCTATAGTCCATGGTGTCGGAGGGCATACTATAGTATGTCGTTTTTCACGATTTCGGAGGATTAAAAAAAAAGGTGAAAATCACGCAAAAGGGAAAGGCTATAGTCCATGGTGTCGGAGGGCATACTATAGTATGTCGTTTTTCACGATTTCGGAGGATTTGAAAAAAAGGTGAAAATCACGCAAAAGCGAAAGGCTATAGTCCATGGTGTCGGAGAGCATACTATAGTATGTCGTTTTTAACGATTTCGGAGGATTTAAAAAAAAAGGTGAAAATCACGCAAAAGCAAAAGGCTATAGTCCATGGTGTCAGGGGGCATACTATATAGTATGTCGTTTTTCACGATTTCGGAGGATTAAAAACAAAGGTGAAAATCACGCAAAAGCGAAAGGCTATAGTCCATGGTGTCGGAGGGCATACTATAGTATGTCGTTTTTCACGATTTCGGAGGATTTGAAAAAAAGGTGAAAATCACGCAAAAGCGAAAGGCTATAGTCCATGGTGTCGGAGGGCATACTATAGTATGTCGTTTTTAACGATTTCGGAGGATTTAAAAAAAAGGGTGAAAATCACGCAAAAGCGAAAGGCTATAGTCCATGGTCTCGGACCGCATACTAGTATGTCGTTTTTCACGATTTCGGAGGATTTTAAAAAAAAAGGTGAAAATCACGCAAAAGCGAAAGGCTATAGTCCATGGTGTCGGAGGGCATACTATAGTATGTCATTTTTCACAATTTCGGAGGATTAAAAAAAAAGGTGAAAATCACGCAAAAGCGAAAGGCTATAGTCCATGGTGTCGGAGGGCATACTATAGTATGTCGTTTTTCACGATTTCGGAGGATTTGAAAAAAAGGTGAAAATCACGCAAAAGCGAAAGGCTATAGTCCATGGTGTCGGAGGGCATACTATAGTATGTCGTTTTTCACGATTTCGGAGGATTTAAAAAAAAAGGTGAAAATCACGCAAAAGCGAAAGGCTATAGTCCATGGTGTCGGAGGGCATACTATAGTATGTCGTTTTTCACGATTTCGGAGGATTTAAAAAAAAAAGGTGAAAATCACGCAAAAGCGAAAGGCTATAGTCCATGGTGTCGGAGGGCATACTATAGTATGTGGTTTTTCACGATTTCGGAGGATTTAAAAAAAAAGGTGAAAATCACGCAAAAGCGAAAGGCTATCGTCCATGGTGTCGGAGGGCATACTATTGTATGTCGTTTTTCACGATTTCGGAGGATTTGAAAAAAAGGTGAAAATCACGCAAAAGCGAAAGGCTATAGTCCATGGTGTCGGAGAGCATACTATAGTATGTCGTTTTTAACGATTTCGGAGGATTTAAAAAAAAAGGTGAAAATCACGCAAAAGCAAAAGGCTATAGTCCATGGTGTCGGAGGGCATACTATAGTATGTCGTTTTTCACGATTTCGGAGGATTAAAAAAAAAGGTGAAAATCACGCAAAAGCGAAAGGCTATAGTCCATGGTGTGGGAGGGCATACTATAGTATGTCGTTTTTCACGATTTCGGAGGATTTAAAAAAAAAGGTGAAAATCACGCAAAAGCGAAAGGCTATAGTCCATGTTGTCGGAGGGCATACTATAGTATGTCGTTTTTCACGATTTCGGAGGATTTGAAAAAAAGGTGAAAATCACGCAAAAGCGAAAGGCTATAGTCCATGGTGTCGGAGGGCATACTATAGTATGTCGTTTTTCACGATTTCGGAGGATTAAAAAAAAAGGTGAAAATCACGCAAAAGCGAAAGGCTATAGTCCATGGTGTCGGAGGGCATACTATAGTATGTCGTTTTTCACGATTTCGGAGGATTAAAAAAAAAGGTGAAAATCACGCAAAAGCGAAAGGCTATAGTCCATGGTCTCGGACCGCATACTAGTATGTCGTTTTTCACGATTTCGGAGGATTTAAAAAAAAAAGGTGAAAATCACGCAAAAGCGAAAGGCGTGTCGGAGGGCATACTATAGTATGTCGTTTTTCACGATTTCGGAGGATTAAAAAAAAAGGTGAAAATCACGCAAAAGCGAAAGGCTATAGTCCATGGTGTCGGAGGGCATACTATAGTATGTCGTTTTTCACGATTTCGGAGGATTTGAAAAAAAGGTGAAAATCACGCAAAAGCGAAAGGCTATAGTCCATGGTGTCGGAGGGCATACTATAGTATGTCGTTTTTCACGATTTCGGAGGATTTAAAAAAAAAGGTGAAAATCACGCAAAAGCGAAAGGCTATAGTCCATGGTGTCGGAGGGCATACTATAGTATGTCGTTTTTCACGATTTCGGAGGATTTGAAAAAAAGGTGAAAATCACGCAAAAGCGAAAGGCTATAGTCCATGGTGTCGGAGGGCATACTATAGTATGTCGTTTTTCACGATTTCGGAGGATTTGAAAAAAAGGTGAAAATCACACAAAAGCGAAAGGCTATAGTCCATGGTGTCGGAGGGCATACTATAGTATGTCGTTTTTCACGATTTCGGAGGATTAAAAAAAAAGGTGAAAATCACGCAAAAGGGAAAGGCTATAGTCCATGTGTCGGAGGGCATACTATAGTATGTCGTTTTTCACGATTTCGGAGGATTTGAAAAAAAGGTGAAAATCACGCAAAAGCAAAAGGCTATAGTCCATGGTGTCAGGGGGCATACTATATAGTATGTCGTTTTTCACGATTTCGGAGGATTAAAAAAAAAGGTGAAAATCACGCAAAAGCGAAAGGCTATAGTCCATGGTGTCGGAGGGCATACTATAGTATGTCGTTTTTCACGATTTCGGAGGATTTGAAAAAAAGGTGAAAATCACGCAAAAGCGAAAGGCTATAGTCCATGGTGTCGGAGGGCATACTATAGTATGTCGTTTTTAACGATTTCGGAGGATTTAAAAAAAAAGGTGAAAATCACGCAAAAGCGAAAGGCTATAGTCCATGGTCTCGGACCGCATACTAGTATGTCGTTTTTCACGATTTCGGAGGATTTTAAAAAAAAAGGTGAAAATCACGCAAAAGCGAAAGGCTATAGTCCATGGTGTCGGAGGGCATACTATAGTATGTCGTTTTTCACGATTTCGGAGGATTAAAAAAAAAGGTGAAAATCACGCAAAAGCGAAAGGCTATAGTCCATGGTGTCGGAGGGCATACTATAGTATGTCGTTTTTCACGATTTCGGAGGATTTAAAAAAAAAGGTGAAAATCACGCAAAAGCGAAAGGCTATAGTCCATGGTGTCGGAGGGCATACTATAGTATGTCGTTTTTCACGATTTCGGAGGATTTTAAAAAAAAAGGTGAAAATCACGCAAAAGCGAAAGGCTATAGTCCATGGTGTCGGAGGGCATACTATAGTATGTGGTTTTTCACGATTTCGGAGGATTTAAAAAAAAAGGTGAAAATCACGCAAAAGCGAAAGGCTATCGTCCATGGTGTCGGAGGGCATACTATAGTATGTCGTTTTTCACGATTTCGGAGGATTAAAAAAAAAGGTGAAAATCACGCAAAAGGGAAAGGCTATAGTCCATGGTGTCGGAGGGCATACTATAGTATGTCGTTTTTCACGATTTCGGAGGATTTGAAAAAAAGGTGAAAATCACGCAAAAGCGAAAGGCTATAGTCCATGGTGTCGGAGAGCATACTATAGTATGTCGTTTTTAACGATTTCGGAGGATTTAAAAAAAAAGGTGAAAATCACGCAAAAGCAAAAGGCTATAGTCCATGGTGTCAGGGGGCATACTATATAGTATGTCGTTTTTCACGATTTCGGAGGATTAAAAAAAAAGGTGAAAATCACGCAAAAGCGAAAGGCTATAGTCCATGGTGTCGGAGGGCATACTATAGTATGTCGTTTTTCACGATTTCGGAGGATTTGAAAAAAAGGTGAAAATCACGCAAAAGCGAAAGGCTATAGTCCATGGTGTCGGAGGGCATACTATAGTATGTCGTTTTTAACGATTTCGGAGGATTTAAAAAAAAAGGTGAAAATCACGCAAAAGCGAAAGGCTATAGTCCATGGTCTCGGACCGCATACTAGTATGTCGTTTTTCACGATTTCGGAGGATTTTTAAAAAAAAGGTGAAAATCACGCAAAAGCGAAAGGCTATCGTCCATGGTGTCGGAGGGCATACTATTGTATGTCGTTTTTCACGATTTCGGAGGATTTGAAAAAAAGGTGAAAATCACGCAAAAGCGAAAGGCTATAGTCCATGGTGTCGGAGGGCATACTATAGTATGTCGTTTTTCACGATTTCGGAGGATTTAAAAAAAAAGGTGAAAATCACGCAAAAGCGAAAGGCTATAGTCCATGGTCTCGGACCGCATACTAGTATGTCGTTTTTCACGATTTTGGAGGATTTAAAAAAAAAAGGTGAAAATCACGCAAAAGCGAAAGGCTATAGTCCATGGTGTCGGAGGGCATACTATAGTATGTCGTTTTTAACGATTTCGGAGGATTTAAAAAAAAAGGTGAAAATCACGCAAAAGCGAAAGGCTATAGTCCATGGTGTCGGAGGGCATACTATAGTATGTCGTTTTTCACGATTTCGGAGGATTAAAAAAAAAGGTGAAAATCACGCAAAAGCGAAAGGCTATAGTCCATGGTGTCGGAGGGCATACTATAGTATGTCGTTTTTCACGATTTCGGAGGATTTGAAAAAAAGGTGAAAATCACGCAAAAGCGAAAGGCTATAGTCCATGGTGTGGGAGGGCATACTATAGTATGTCGTTTTTCACGATTTCGGAGGATTTAAAAAAAAAGGTGAAAATCACGCAAAAGCGAAAGGCTATAGTCCATGTTGTCGGAGGGCATACTATAGTATGTCGTTTTTCACGATTTCGGAGGATTTGAAAAAAAGGTGAAAATCACGCAAAAGCGAAAGGCTATAGTCCATGGTGTCGGAGGGCATACTATAGTATGTCGTTTTTCACGATTTCGGAGGATTAAAAAAAAAGGTGAAAATCACGCAAAAGCGAAAGGCTATAGTCCATGGTGTCGGAGGGCATACTATAGTATGTAGTTTTTCACGATTTCGGAGGATTTAAAAAAAAAAAGGTGAAAATCACGCAAAAGCGAAAGGCTATAGTCCATGGTCTCGGACCGCATACTAGTATGTCGTTTTTCACGATTTTGGAGGATTTTAAAAAAAAAGGTGAAAATCACGCAAAAGCGAAAGGCTATAGTCCATGGTGTCGGAGGGCATACTATAGTATGTCGTTTTTCACGATTTCGGAGGATTTAAAAAAAAAAGGTGAAAATCACGCAAAAGCGAAAGGCTATAGTCCATGGTGTCGGAGGGCATACTATAGTATGTGGTTTTTCACGATTTTGGAGGATTTAAAAAAAAAGGTGAAAATCACGCAAAAGCGAAAGGCTATAGTCCATGGTGTCGGAGGGCATACTATAGTATGTCGTTTTTCACGATTTCGGAGGATTTGAAAAAAAGGTGAAAATCACGCAAAAGCGAAAGGCTATAGTCCATGGTGTCGGAGAGCATACTATAGTATGTCGTTTTTAACGATTTCGGAGGATTTAAAAAAAAGGTGAAAATCACGCGAAAGCAAAAGGCTATAGTCCATGGTGTCGGAGGGCATACTATAGTATGTCGTTTTTCCACGATTTCGGAGGATTAAAAAAAAAGGTGAAAATCACGCAAAAGCGAAAGGCTATAGTCCATGGTGTCGGAGGGCATACTATAGTATGTCGTTTTTCACGATTTCGGAGGATTTGAAAAAAAGGTGAAAATCACGCAAAAGCGAAAGGCTATATAGTCCATGGTGTCGGAGGGCATACTATAGTATGTCGTTTTTCACGATTTCGGAGGATTTAAAAAAAAAGGTGAAAATCACGCAAAAGCGAAAGGCTATAGTCCATGGTCTCGGACCGCATACTAGTATGTCGTTTTTCACGATTTCGGAGGATTTAAAAAAAAAAGGTGAAAATCACGCAAAAGCGAAAGGCGTGTCGGAGGGCATACTATAGTATGTCGTTTTTCACGATTTCGGAGGATTAAAAAAAAAGGTGAAAATCACGCAAAAGCGAAAGGCTATAGTCCATGGTGTCGGAGGGCATACTATAGTATGTCGTTTTTCACGATTTCGGAGGATTTGAAAAAAAGGTGAAAATCACGCAAAAGCGAAAGGCTATAGTCCATGGTGTCGGAGGGCATACTATAGTATGTCGTTTTTCACGATTTCGGAGGATTTGAAAAAAAGGTGAAAATCACGCAAAAGCGAAAGGCTATAGTCCATGGTGTCGGATGGCATACTATAGTATGTCGTTTTTCACGATTTCGGAGGATTTGAAAAAAAGGTGAAAATCACGCAAAAGCGAAAGGCTATAGTCCATGGTGTCGGAGGGCATACTATAGTATGTCGTTTTTCACGATTTCGGAGGATTTAAAAAAAAAGGTGAAAATCACGCAAAAGCGAAAGGCTATAGTCCATGGTGTCGGAGGGCATACTATAGTATGTCGTTTTTAACGATTTCGGAGGATTTAAAAAAAAGGTGAAAATCACGCGAAAGCAAAAGGCTATAGTCCATGGTGTCGGAGGGCATACTATAGTATGTCGTTTTTCACGATTTCGGAGGATTAAAAAAAAAGGTGAAAATCACGCAAAAGCGAAAGGCTATAGTCCATGGTGTCGGAGGGCATACTATAGTATGTCGTTTTTCACGATTTCGGAGGATTTGAAAAAAAGGTGAAAATCACGCAAAAGCGAAAGGCTATAGTCCATGGTGTCGGAGGGCATACTATAGTATGTCGTTTTTCACGATTTCGGAGGATTTTAAAAAAAAGGTGAAAATCACGCAAAAGCGAAAGGCTATAGTCCATGGTCTCGGACCGCATACTAGTATGTCGTTTTTCACGATTTCGGAGGATTAAAAAAAAAGGTGAAAATCACGCAAAAGCGAAAGGCTATAGTCCATGGTGTCGGAGGGCATACTATAGTATGTCGTTTTTCACGATTTCGGAGGATTTGAAAAAAAGGTGAAAATCACGCAAAAGCGAAAGGCTATAGTCCATGGTGTCGGAGGGCATACTATAGTATGTCGTTTTTCACGATTTCGGAGGATTTAAAAAAAAAGGTGAAAATCACGCAAAAGCGAAAGGCTATAGTCCATGGTGTCGGAGGGCATACTATAGTATGTCGTTTTTCACGATTTCGGAGGATTTGAAAAAAAGGTGAAAATCACGCAAAAGCGAAAGGCTATAGTCCATGGTGTCGGAGGGCATACTATAGTATGTCGTTTTTCACAATTTCGGAGGATTTGAAAAAAAGGTGAAAATCACGCAAAAGCGAAAGGCTATAGTCCATGGTGTCGGAGGGCATACTATAGTATGTCGTTTTTCACGATTTCGGAGGATTTAAAAAAAAAGGTGAAAATCACGCAAAAGCGAAAGGCTATAGTCCATGGTGTCGGAGGGCATACTATAGTATGTCGTTTTTCACGATTTCGGAGGATTTGAAAAAAAGGTGAAAATCACGCAAAAGCGAAAGGCTATAGTCCATGGTGTCGGAGGGCATACTATAGTATGTCGTTTTTCACGATTTCGGAGGATTTGAAAAAAAGGTGAAAATCACGCAAAAGCGAAAGGCTATAGTCCATGGTGTCGGAGGGCATACTATAGTATGTCGTTTTTCACGATTTCGGAGGATTTGAAAAAAAGGTGAAAATCACGCAAAAGCGAAAGGCTATAGTCCATGGTGTCGGAGGGCATACTATAGTATGTGGTTTTTCACGATTTTGGAGGATTTAAAAAAAAAGGTGAAAATCACGCAAAAGCGAAAGGCTATAGTCCATGGTGTCGGAGGGCATACTATAGTATGTCGTTTTTCACGATTTCGGAGGATTTGAAAAAAAGGTGAAAATCACGCAAAAGCGAAAGGCTATAGTCCATGGTGTCGGAGAGCATACTATAGTATGTCGTTTTTAACGATTTCGGAGGATTTAAAAAAAAGGTGAAAATCACGCGAAAGCAAAAGGCTATAGTCCATGGTGTCGGAGGGCATACTATAGTATGTCGTTTTTCACGATTTCGGAGGATTAAAAAAAAAGGTGAAAATCACGCAAAAGCGAAAGGCTATAGTCCATGGTGTCGGAGGGCATACTATAGTATGTCGTTTTTCACGATTTCGGAGGATTTGAAAAAAAGGTGAAAATCACGCAAAAGCGAAAGGCTATAGTCCATGGTGTCGGAGGGCATACTATAGTATGTCGTTTTTCACGATTTCGGAGGATTTAAAAAAAAAGGTGAAAATCACGCAAAAGCGAAAGGCTATAGTCCATGGTCTCGGACCGCATACTAGTATGTCGTTTTTCACGATTTCGGAGGATTTAAAAAAAAAAGGTGAAAATCACGCAAAAGCGAAAGGCGTGTCGGAGGGCATACTATAGTATGTCGTTTTTCACGATTTCGGAGGATTAAAAAAAAAGGTGAAAATCACGCAAAAGCGAAAGGCTATAGTCCATGGTGTCGGAGGGCATACTATAGTATGTCGTTTTTCACGATTTCGGAGGATTTGAAAAAAAGGTGAAAATCACGCAAAAGCGAAAGGCTATAGTCCATGGTGTCGGAGGGCATACTATAGTATGTCGTTTTTCACGATTTCGGAGGATTAAAAAAAAAAGGTGAAAATCACGCAAAAGCGAAAGGCTATAGTCCATGGTGTCGGAGGGCATACTATAGTATGTCGTTTTTCACGATTTCGGAGGATTTGAAAAAAAGGTGAAAATCACGCAAAAGCGAAAGGCTATAGTCCATGGTGTCGGAGGGCATACTATAGTATGTCGTTTTTCACGATTTCGGAGGATTTGAAAAAAAGGTGAAAATCACGCAAAAGCGAAAGGCTATAGTCCATGGTGTCGGAGGGCATACTATAGTATGTCGTTTTTCACGATTTCGGAGGATTAAAAAAAAAGGTGAAAATCACGCAAAAGCGAAAGGCTATAGTCCATGGTGTCTGAGGGCATACTATAGTATGTCGTTTTTCACGATTTCGGAGGATTTGAAAAAAAGGTGAAAATCACGCAAAAGCGAAAGGCTATAGTCCATGGTGTCGGAGGGCATACTATAGTATGTCGTTTTTCACGATTTCGGAGGATTTAAAAAAAAAGGTGAAAATCACGCAAAAGCGAAAGGCTATAGTCCATGGTCTCGGACCGCATACTAGTATGTCGTTTTTCACGATTTCGGAGGATTTAAAAAAAAAAGGTGAAAATCACGCAAAAGCGAAAGGCGTGTCGGAGGGCATACTATAGTATGTCGTTTTTCACGATTTCGGAGGATTAAAAAAAAAGGTGAAAATCACGCAAAAGCGAAAGGCTATAGTCCATGGTGTCGGAGGGCATACTATAGTATGTCGTTTTTCACGATTTCGGAGGATTTGAAAAAAAGGTGAAAATCACGCAAAAGCGAAAGGCTATAGTCCATGGTGTCGGAGGGCATACTATAGTATGTCGTTTTTCACGATTTCGGAGGATTAAAAAAAAAGGTGAAAATCACGCAAAAGCGAAAGGCTATAGTCCATGGTGTCGGAGGGCATACTATAGTATGTCGTTTTTCACGATTTCGGAGGATTTGAAAAAAAGGTGAAAATCACGCAAAAGCGAAAGGCTATAGTCCATGGTGTCGGAGGGCATACTATAGTATGTCGTTTTTCACGATTTCGGAGGATTTGAAAAAAAGGTGAAAATCACGCAAAAGCGAAAGGCTATAGTCCATGGTGTCGGAGGGCATACTATAGTATGTCGTTTTTCACGATTTCGGAGGATTTGAAAAAAAGGTGAAAATCACGCAAAAGCGAAAGGCTATAGTCCATGGTGTCGGAGGGCATACTATAGTATGTCGTTTTTCACGATTTCGGAGGATTTAAAAAAAAAAAGGTGAAAATCACGCAAAAGCGAAAGGCTATAGTCTATGGTGTCGGAGGGCATACTATAGTATGTCGTTTTTCACGATTTCGGAGGATTTGAAAAAAAGGTGAAAATCACGCAAAAGCGAAAGGCTATAGTCCATGGTGTCGGAGGGCATACTATAGTATGTCGTTTTTCACGATTTCGGAGGATTTGAAAAAAAGGTGAAAATCACGCAAAAGCGAAAGGCTATAGTCCATGGTGTCGGAGAGCATACTATAGTATGTCGTTTTTAACGATTTCGGAGGATTTAAAAAAAAAGGTGAAAATCACGCGAAAGCAAAAGGCTATAGTCCATGGTGTCGGAGGGCATACTATAGTATGTCGTTTTTCACGATTTCGGAGGATTAAAAAAAAAGGTGAAAATCACGCAAAAGCGAAAGGCTATAGTCCATGGTGTCGGAGGGCATACTATAGTATGTCGTTTTTCACGATTTCGGAGGATTTGAAAAAAAGGTGAAAATCACGCAAAAGCGAAAGGCTATAGTCCATGGTGTCGGAGGGCATACTATAGTATGTCGTTTTTCACGATTTCGGAGGATTTAAAAAAAAAGGTGAAAATCACGCAAAAGCGAAAGGCTATAGTCCATGGTCTCGGACCGCATACTAGTATGTCGTTTTTCACGATTTCGGAGGATTTAAAAAAAAAAGGTGAAAATCACGCAAAAGCGAAAGGCGTGTCGGAGGGCATACTATAGTATGTCGTTTTTCACGATTTCGGAGGATTAAAAAAAAAGGTGAAAATCACGCAAAAGCGAAAGGCTATAGTCCATGGTGTCGGAGGGCATACTATAGTATGTCGTTTTTCACGATTTCGGAGGATTTGAAAAAAAGGTGAAAATCACGCAAAAGCGAAAGGCTATAGTCCATGGTGTCGGAGGGCATACTATAGTATGTCGTTTTTCACGATTTCGGAGGATTTAAAAAAAAAAAGGTGAAAATCACGCAAAAGCGAAAGGCTATAGTCTATGGTGTCGGAGGGCATACTATAGTATGTCGTTTTTCACGATTTCGGAGGATTTGAAAAAAAGGTGAAAATCACGCAAAAGCGAAAGGCTATAGTCCATGGTGTCGGAGGGCATACTATAGTATGTCGTTTTTCACGATTTCGGAGGATTTGAAAAAAAGGTGAAAATCACGCAAAAGCGAAAGGCTATAGTCCATGGTGTCGGAGAGCATACTATAGTATGTCGTTTTTAACGATTTCGGAGGATTTAAAAAAAAAGGTGAAAATCACGCGAAAGCAAAAGGCTATAGTCCATGGTGTCGGAGGGCATACTATAGTATGTCGTTTTTCACGATTTCGGAGGATTAAAAAAAAAGGTGAAAATCACGCAAAAGCGAAAGGCTATAGTCCATGGTGTCGGAGGGCATACTATAGTATGTCGTTTTTCACGATTTCGGAGGATTTGAAAAAAAGGTGAAAATCACGCAAAAGCGAAAGGCTATAGTCCATGGTGTCGGAGGGCATACTATAGTATGTCGTTTTTCACGATTTCGGAGGATTTAAAAAAAAAGGTGAAAATCACGCAAAAGCGAAAGGCTATAGTCCATGGTCTCGGACCGCATACTAGTATGTCGTTTTTCACGATTTCGGAGGATTTAAAAAAAAAAGGTGAAAATCACGCAAAAGCGAAAGGCGTGTCGGAGGGCATACTATAGTATGTCGTTTTTCACGATTTCGGAGGATTAAAAAAAAAAGGTGAAAATCACGCAAAAGCGAAAGGCTATAGTCCATGGTGTCGGAGGGCATACTATAGTATGTCGTTTTTCACGATTTCGGAGGATTTGAAAAAAAGGTGAAAATCACGCAAAAGCGAAAGGCTATAGTCCATGGTGTCGGAGGGCATACTATAGTATGTCGTTTTTCACGATTTCGGAGGATTTAAAAAAAAGGTGAAAATCACGCAAAAGCGAAAGGCTATAGTCCATGGTGTCGGAGGGCATACTATAGTATGTCGTTTTTCACGATTTCGGAGGATTTGAAAAAAAGGTGAAAATCACGCAAAAGCGAAAGGCTATAGTCCATGGTGTCGGAGGGCATACTATAGTATGTCGTTTTTCACGATTTCGGAGGATTAAAAAAAAAGGTGAAAATCACGCAAAAGCGAAAGGCTATAGTCCATGGTGTCGGAGGGCATACTATAGTATGTCGTTTTTCACGATTTCGGAGGATTTGAAAAAAAGGTGAAAATCACGCAAAAGCGAAAGGCTATAGTCCATGGTGTGGGAGGGCATACTATAGTATGTCGTTTTTCACGATTTCGGAGGATTTAAAAAAAAAGGTGAAAATCACGCAAAAGCGAAAGGCTATAGTCCATGGTCTCGGACCGCATACTAGTATGTCGTTTTTCACGATTTCGGAGGATTTAAAAAAAAAAGGTGAAAATCACGCAAAAGCGAAAGGCTATAGTCCATGGTGTCTGAGGGCATACTATAGTATGTCGTTTTTCACGATTTCGGAGGATTTGAAAAAAAGGTGAAAATCACGCAAAAGCGAAAGGCTATAGTCCATGGTGTCGGAGGGCATACTATAGTATGTCGTTTTTCACGATTTCGGAGGATTTAAAAAAAAAGGTGAAAATCACGCAAAAGCGAAAGGCTATAGTCCATGGTCTCGGACCGCATACTAGTATGTCGTTTTTCACGATTTCGGAGGATTTTTAAAAAAAAAAGGTGAAAATCACGCAAAAGCGAAAGGCGTGTCGGAGGGCATACTATAGTATGTCGTTTTTCACGATTTCGGAGGATTAAAAAAAAAGGTGAAAATCACGCAAAAGCGAAAGGCTATAGTCCATGGTGTCGGAGGGCATACTATAGTATGTCGTTTTTCACGATTTCGGAGGATTTGAAAAAAAGGTGAAAATCACGCAAAAGCGAAAGGCTATAGTCCATGGTGTCGGAGGGCATACTATAGTATGTCGTTTTTCACGATTTCGGAGGATTAAAAAAAAAGGTGAAAATCACGCAAAAGCGAAAGGCTATAGTCCATGGTGTCGGAGGGCATACTATAGTATGTCGTTTTTCACGATTTCGGAGGATTTGAAAAAAAGGTGAAAATCACGCAAAAGCGAAAGGCTATAGTCCATGGTGTCGGAGGGCATACTATAGTATGTCGTTTTTCACGATTTCGGAGGATTTGAAAAAAAGGTGAAAATCACGCAAAAGCGAAAGGCTATAGTCCATGGTGTCGGAGGGCATACTATAGTATGTCGTTTTTCACGATTTCGGAGGATTTGAAAAAAAGGTGAAAATCACGCAAAAGCGAAAGGCTATAGTCCATGGTGTCGGAGAGCATACTATAGTATGTCGTTTTTAACGATTTCGGAGGATTTAAAAAAAAGGTGAAAATCACGCGAAAGCAAAAGGCTATAGTCCATGGTGTCGGAGGGCATACTATAGTATGTCGTTTTTCACGATTTCGGAGGATTAAAAAAAAAGGTGAAAATCACGCAAAAGCGAAAGGCTATAGTCCATGGTGTCGGAGGGCATACTATATAGTATGTCGTTTTTCACGATTTCGGAGGATTTGAAAAAAAGGTGAAAATCACGCAAAAGCGAAAGGCTATAGTCCATGGTGTCGGAGGGCATACTATAGTATGTCGTTTTTCACGATTTCGGAGGATTTAAAAAAAAAGGTGAAAATCACGCAAAAGCGAAAGGCTATAGTCCATGGTCTCGGACCGCATACTAGTATGTCGTTTTTCACGATTTCGGAGGATTTAAAAAAAAAAGGTGAAAATCACGCAAAAGCGAAAGGCTATAGTCCATGGTGTCGGAGGGCATACTATAGTATGTCGTTTTTCACGATTTCGGAGGATTTGAAAAAAAGGTTAAAATCACGCAAAAGCGAAAGGCTATAGTCCATGGTGTCGGAGGGCATACTATAGTATGTCGTTTTTCACGATTTCGGAGGATTTAAAAAAAAAAGGTGAAAATCACGCAAAAGCGAAAGGCTATAGTCCATGGTGTCGGAGGGCATACTATAGTATGTCGTTTTTCACGATTTCGGAGGATTTGAAAAAAAGGTGAAAATCACGCAAAAGCGAAAGGCTATAGTCCATGGTGTCGGAGGGCATACTATAGTATGTCGTTTTTCACGATTTCGGAGGATTTGAAAAAAAGGTGAAAATCACACAAAAGCGAAAGGCTATAGTCCATGGTGTCGGAGGGCATACTATAGTATGTCGTTTTTCACGATTTCGGAGGATTAAAAAAAAAGGTGAAAATCACGCAAAAGGGAAAGGCTATAGTCCATGGTGTCGGAGGGCATACTATAGTATGTCGTTTTTCACGATTTCGGAGGATTTGAAAAAAAGGTGAAAATCACGCAAAAGCGAAAGGCTATAGTCCATGGTGTCGGAGAGCATACTATAGTATGTCGTTTTAAACGATTTCGGAGGATTTAAAAAAAAAGGTGAAAATCACGCAAAAGCAAAAGGCTATAGTCCATGGTGTCAGGGGGCATACTATATAGTATGTCGTTTTTCACGATTTCGGAGGATTAAAAAAAAAGGTGAAAATCACGCAAAAGCGAAAGGCTATAGTCCATGGTGTCGGAGGGCATACTATAGTATGTCGTTTTTCACGATTTCGGAGGATTTGAAAAAAAGGTGAAAATCACGCAAAAGCGAAAGGCTATAGTCCATGGTGTCGGAGGGCATACTATAGTATGTCGTTTTTAACGATTTCGGAGGATTTAAAAAAAAAGGTGAAAATCACGCAAAAGCGAAAGGCTATAGTCCATGGTCTCGGACCGCATACTAGTATGTCGTTTTTCACGATTTCGGAGGATTTTTTAAAAAAAAGGTGAAAATCACGCAAAAGCGAAAGGCTATAGTCCATGGTGTCGGAGGGCATACTATAGTATGTCGTTTTTCACGATTTCGGAGGATTAAAAAAAAAGGTGAAAATCACGCAAAAGCGAAAGGCTATAGTCCATGGTGTCGGAGGGCATACTATAGTATGTCGTTTTTCACGATTTCGGAGGATTTGAAAAAAAGGTGAAAATCACGCAAAAGCGAAAGGCTATAGTCCATGGTGTCGGAGGGCATACTATAGTATGTCGTTTTTCACGATTTCGGAGGATTTAAAAAAAAAGGTGAAAATCACGCAAAAGCGAAAGGCTATAGTCCATGGTGTCGGAGGGCATACTATAGTATGTCGTTTTTCACGATTTCGGAGGATTTTAAAAAAAAAGGTGAAAATCACGCAAAAGCGAAAGGCTATAGTCCATGGTGTCGGAGGGCATACTATAGTATGTGGTTTTTCACGATTTCGGAGGATTTAAAAAAAAAGGTGAAAATCACGCAAAAGCGAAAGGCTATCGTCCATGGTGTCGGAGGGCATACTATTGTATGTCGTTTTTCACGATTTCGGAGGATTTGAAAAAAAGGTGAAAATCACGCAAAAGCGAAAGGCTATAGTCCATGGTGTCGGAGAGCATACTATAGTATGTCGTTTTTAACGATTTCGGAGGATTTAAAAAAAAAAGGTGAAAATCACGCAAAAGCAAAAGGCTATAGTCCATGGTGTCGGAGGGCATACTATAGTATGTCGTTTTTCACGATTTCGGAGGATTAAAAAAAAAGGTGAAAATCACGCAAAAGCGAAAGGCTATAGTCCATGGTGTCGGAGGGCATACTATAGTATGTCGTTTTTCACGATTTCGGAGGATTAAAAAAAAAGGTGAAAATCACGCAAAAGCGAAAGGCTATAGTCCATGGTGTCGGAGGGCATACTATAGTATGTCGTTTTTCACGATTTCGGAGGATTTGAAAAAAAGGTGAAAATCACGCAAAAGCGAAAGGCTATAGTCCATGGTGTGGGAGGGCATACTATAGTATGTCGTTTTTCACGATTTCGGAGGATTTAAAAAAAAAGGTGAAAATCACGCAAAAGCGAAAGGCTATAGTCCATGTTGTCGGAGGGCATACTATAGTATGTCGTTTTTCACGATTTCGGAGGATTTGAAAAAAAGGTGAAAATCACGCAAAAGCGAAAGGCTATAGTCCATGGTGTCGGAGGGCATACTATAGTATGTCGTTTTTCACGATTTCGGAGGATTAAAAAAAAAGGTGAAAATCACGCAAAAGCGAAAGGCTATAGTCCATGGTGTCGGAGGGCATACTATAGTATGTCGTTTTTCACGATTTCGGAGGATTTTTAAAAAAAAAGGTGAAAATCACGCAAAAGCGAAAGGCTATAGTCCATGGTCTCGGACCGCATACTAGTATGTCGTTTTTCACGATTTTGGAGGATTTTAAAAAAAAAGGTGAAAATCACGCAAAAGCGAAAGGCTATAGTCCATGGTGTCGGAGGGCATACTATAGTATGTCGTTTTTCACGATTTCAGAGGATTTAAAAAAAAAAGGTGAAAATCACGCAAAAGCGAAAGGCTATAGTCCATGGTGTCGGAGGGCATACTATAGTATGTGGTTTTTCACGATTTTGGAGGATTTAAAAAAAAAGGTGAAAATCACGCAAAAGCGAAAGGCTATAGTCCATGGTGTCGGAGGGCATACTATAGTATGTCGTTTTTCACGATTTCGGAGGATTAAAAAAAAAGGTGAAAATCACGCAAAAGCGAAAGGCTATAGTCCATGGTGTCGGAGGGCATACTATATAGTATGTCGTTTTTCACGATTTCGGAGGATTTGAAAAAAAGGTGAAAATCACGCAAAAGCGAAAGGCTATAGTCCATGGTGTCGGAGGGCATACTATAGTATGTCGTTTTTCACGATTTCGGAGGATTTAAAAAAAAAGGTGAAAATCACGCAAAAGCGAAAGGCTATAGTCCATGGTCTCGGACCGCATACTAGTATGTCGTTTTTCACGATTTCGGAGGATTTAAAAAAAAAAGGTGAAAATCACGCAAAAGCGAAAGGCGTGTCGGAGGGCATACTATAGTATGTCGTTTTTCACGATTTCGGAGGATTAAAAAAAAAGGTGAAAATCACGCAAAAGCGAAAGGCTATAGTCCATGGTGTCGGAGGGCATACTATAGTATGTCGTTTTTCACGATTTCGGAGGATTTGAAAAAAAGGTTAAAATCACGCAAAAGCGAAAGGCTATAGTCCATGGTGTCGGAGGGCATACTATAGTATGTCGTTTTTCACGATTTCGGAGGATTTAAAAAAAAAAGGTGAAAATCACGCAAAAGCGAAAGGCTATAGTCCATGGTGTCGGAGGGCATACTATAGTATGTCGTTTTTCACGATTTCGGAGGATTTGAAAAAAAGGTGAAAATCACGCAAAAGCGAAAGGCTATAGTCCATGGTGTCGGAGGGCATACTATAGTATGTCGTTTTTCACGATTTCGGAGGATTTGAAAAAAAGGTGAAAATCACACAAAAGCGAAAGGCTATAGTCCATGGTGTCGGAGAGCATACTATAGTATGTCGTTTTAAACGATTTCGGAGGATTTAAAAAAAAAGGTGAAAATCACGCAAAAGCAAAAGGCTATAGTCCATGGTGTCAGGGGGCATACTATATAGTATGTCGTTTTTCACGATTTCGGAGGATTAAAAAAAAAGGTGAAAATCACGCAAAAGCGAAAGGCTATAGTCCATGGTGTCGGAGGGCATACTATAGTATGTCGTTTTTCACGATTTCGGAGGATTTGAAAAAAAGGTGAAAATCACGCAAAAGCGAAAGGCTATAGTCCATGGTGTCGGAGGGCATACTATAGTATGTCGTTTTTAACGATTTCGGAGGATTTAAAAAAAAAGGTGAAAATCACGCAAAAGCGAAAGGCTATAGTCCATGGTCTCGGACCGCATACTAGTATGTCGTTTTTCACGATTTCGGAGGATTTTTAAAAAAAAAGGTGAAAATCACGCAAAAGCGAAAGGCTATAGTCCATGGTGTCGGAGGGCATACTATAGTATGTCGTTTTTCACGATTTCGGAGGATTAAAAAAAAAGGTGAAAATCACGCAAAAGCGAAAGGCTATAGTCCATGGTGTCGGAGGGCATACTATAGTATGTCGTTTTTCACGATTTCGGAGGATTTGAAAAAAAGGTGAAAATCACGCAAAAGCGAAAGGCTATAGTCCATGGTGTCGGAGGGCATACTATAGTATGTCGTTTTTCACGATTTCGGAGGATTTAAAAAAAAAGGTGAAAATCACGCAAAAGCGAAAGGCTATAGTCCATGGTGTCGGAGGGCATACTATAGTATGTCGTTTTTCACGATTTCGGAGGATTTTAAAAAAAAAGGTGAAAATCACGCAAAAGCGAAAGGCTATAGTCCATGGTGTCGGAGGGCATACTATAGTATGTGGTTTTTCACGATTTCGGAGGATTTAAAAAAAAAGGTGAAAATCACGCAAAAGCGAAAGGCTATCGTCCATGGTGTCGGAGGGCATACTATTGTATGTCGTTTTTCACGATTTCGGAGGATTTGAAAAAAAGGTGAAAATCACGCAAAAGCGAAAGGCTATAGTCCATGGTGTCGGAGAGCATACTATAGTATGTCGTTTTTAACGATTTCGGAGGATTTTAAAAAAAAAGGTGAAAATCACGCAAAAGCAAAAGGCTATAGTCCATGGTGTCGGAGGGCATACTATAGTATGTCGTTTTTCACGATTTCGGAGGATTAAAAAAAAAGGTGAAAATCACGCAAAAGCGAAAGGCTATAGTCCATGGTGTCGGAGGGCATACTATAGTATGTCGTTTTTCACGATTTCGGAGGATTAAAAAAAAAGGTGAAAATCACGCAAAAGCGAAAGGCTATAGTCCATGGTGTCGGAGGGCATACTATAGTATGTCGTTTTTCACGATTTCGGAGGATTTGAAAAAAAGGTGAAAATCACGCAAAAGCGAAAGGCTATAGTCCATGGTGTGGGAGGGCATACTATAGTATGTCGTTTTTCACGATTTCGGAGGATTTAAAAAAAAAGGTGAAAATCACGCAAAAGCGAAAGGCTATAGTCCATGTTGTCGGAGGGCATACTATAGTATGTCGTTTTTCACGATTTCGGAGGATTTGAAAAAAAGGTGAAAATCACGCAAAAGCGAAAGGCTATAGTCCATGGTGTCGGAGGGCATACTATAGTATGTCGTTTTTCACGATTTCGGAGGATTAAAAAAAAAGGTGAAAATCACGCAAAAGCGAAAGGCTATAGTCCATGGTGTCGGAGGGCATACTATAGTATGTCGTTTTTCCACGATTTCGGAGGATTTAAAAAAAAAAGGTGAAAATCACGCAAAAGCGAAAGGCTATAGTCCATGGTGTCGGAGGGCATACTATAGTATGTCGTTTTTCACGATTTCGGAGGATTTAAAAAAAAAAGGTGAAAATCACGCAAAAGCGAAAGGCTATAGTCCATGGTGTCGGAGGGCATACTATAGTATGTGGTTTTTCACGATTTTGGAGGATTTAAAAAAAAAGGTGAAAATCACGCAAAAGCGAAAGGCTATAGTCCATGGTGTCGGAGGGCATACTATAGTATGTCGTTTTTCACGATTTCGGAGGATTTGAAAAAAAGGTGAAAATCACGCAAAAGCGAAAGGCTATAGTCCATGGTGTCGGAGAGCATACTATAGTATGTCGTTTTTAACGATTTCGGAGGATTTAAAAAAAAAGGTGAAAATCACGCGAAAGCAAAAGGCTATAGTCCATGGTGTCGGAGGGCATACTATAGTATGTCGTTTTTCCACGATTTCGGAGGATTAAAAAAAAAGGTGAAAATCACGCAAAAGCGAAAGGCTATAGTCCATGGTGTCGGAGGGCATACTATAGTATGTCGTTTTTCACGATTTCGGAGGATTTGAAAAAAAGGTGAAAATCACGCAAAAGCGAAAGGCTATATAGTCCATGGTGTCGGAGGGCATACTATAGTATGTCGTTTTTCACGATTTCGGAGGATTTAAAAAAAAAGGTGAAAATCACGCAAAAGCGAAAGGCTATAGTCCATGGTCTCGGACCGCATACTAGTATGTCGTTTTTCACGATTTCGGAGGATTTAAAAAAAAAAGGTGAAAATCACGCAAAAGCGAAAGGCGTGTCGGAGGGCATACTATAGTATGTCGTTTTTCACGATTTCGGAGGATTAAAAAAAAAGGTGAAAATCACGCAAAAGCGAAAGGCTATAGTCCATGGTGTCGGAGGGCATACTATAGTATGTCGTTTTTCACGATTTCGGAGGATTTGAAAAAAAGGTGAAAATCACGCAAAAGCGAAAGGCTATAGTCCATGGTGTCGGAGGGCATACTATAGTATGTCGTTTTTCACGATTTCGGAGGATTAAAAAAAAAGGTGAAAATCACGCAAAAGCGAAAGGCTATAGTCCATGGTGTCGGAGGGCATACTATAGTATGTCGTTTTTCACGATTTCGGAGGATTTGAAAAAAAGGTGAAAATCACGCAAAAGCGAAAGGCTATAGTCCATGGTGTCGGAGGGCATACTATAGTATGTCGTTTTTCACGATTTCGGAGGATTTGAAAAAAAGGTGAAAATCACGCAAAAGCGAAAGGCTATAGTCCATGGTGTCGGAGGGCATACTATAGTATGTCGTTTTTCACGATTTCGGAGGATTTGAAAAAAAGGTGAAAATCACGCAAAAGCGAAAGGCTATAGTCCATGGTGTCGGAGGGCATACTATAGTATGTCGTTTTTCACGATTTCGGAGGATTTAAAAAAAAAGGTGAAAATCACGCAAAAGCGAAAGGCTATAGTCCATGGTGTCGGAGGGCATACTATAGTATGTCGTTTTTAACGATTTCGGAGGATTTAAAAAAAAGGTGAAAATCACGCGAAAGCAAAAGGCTATAGTCCATGGTGTCGGAGGGCATACTATAGTATGTCGTTTTTCACGATTTCGGAGGATTAAAAAAAAAGGTGAAAATCACGCAAAAGCGAAAGGCTATAGTCCATGGTGTCGGAGGGCATACTATAGTATGTCGTTTTTCACGATTTCGGAGGATTTGAAAAAAAGGTGAAAATCACGCAAAAGCGAAAGGCTATAGTCCATGGTGTCGGAGGGCATACTATAGTATGTCGTTTTTCACGATTTCGGAGGATTTAAAAAAAAAGGTGAAAATCACGCAAAAGCGAAAGGCTATAGTCCATGGTCTCGGACCGCATACTAGTATGTCGTTTTTCACGATTTCGGAGGATTTTAAAAAAAAAAGGTGAAAATCACGCAAAAGCGAAAGGCGTGTCGGAGGGCATACTATAGTATGTCGTTTTTCACGATTTCGGAGGATTAAAAAAAAAGGTGAAAATCACGCAAAAGCGAAAGGCTATAGTCCATGGTGTCGGAGGGCATACTATAGTATGTCGTTTTTCACGATTTCGGAGGATTTGAAAAAAAGGTGAAAATCACGCAAAAGCGAAAGGCTATAGTCCATGGTGTCGGAGGGCATACTATAGTATGTCGTTTTTCACGATTTCGGAGGATTTAAAAAAAAAGGTGAAAATCACGCAAAAGCGAAAGGCTATAGTCCATGGTGTCGGAGGGCATACTATAGTATGTCGTTTTTCACGATTTCGGAGGATTTGAAAAAAAGGTGAAAATCACGCAAAAGCGAAAGGCTATAGTCCATGGTGTCGGAGGGCATACTATAGTATGTCGTTTTTCACAATTTCGGAGGATTTGAAAAAAAGGTGAAAATCACGCAAAAGCGAAAGGCTATAGTCCATGGTGTCGGAGGGCATACTATAGTATGTCGTTTTTCACGATTTCGGAGGATTTAAAAAAAAAGGTGAAAATCACGCAAAAGCGAAAGGCTATAGTCCATGGTCTCGGACCGCATACTAGTATGTCGTTTTTCACGATTTTGGAGGATTTAAAAAAAAAAGGTGAAAATCACGCAAAAGCGAAAGGCTATAGTCCATGGTGTCGGAGGGCATACTATAGTATGTCGTTTTTCACGATTTCGGAGGATTTAAAAAAAAAAGGTGAAAATCACGCAAAAGCGAAAGGCTATAGTCCATGGTGTCGGAGGGCATACTATAGTATGTCGTTTTTCACGATTTCGGAGGATTTGAAAAAAAGGTGAAAATCACGCAAAAGCGAAAGGCTATAGTCCATGGTGTCGGAGGGCATACTATAGTATGTCGTTTTTCACGATTTCGGAGGATTTAAAAAAAAAGGTGAAAATCACGCAAAAGCGAAAGGCTATAGTCCATGGTCTCGGACCGCATACTAGTATGTCGTTTTTCACGATTTTGGAGGATTTTTAAAAAAAAAGGTGAAAATCACGCAAAAGCGAAAGGCTATAGTCCATGGTGTCGGAGGGCATACTATAGTATGTCGTTTTTCACGATTTCGGAGGATTTGAAAAAAATGTGAAAATCACGCAAAAGCGAAAGGCTATAGTCCATGGTGTCGGAGAGCATACTATAGTATGTCGTTTTTAACGATTTCGGAGGATTAAAAAAAAAGGTGAAAATCACGCAAAAGCGAAAGGCTATAGTCCATGGTGTCGGAGGGCATACTATAGTATGTCGTTTTTCACGATTTCGGAGGATTTGAAAAAAATGTGAAAATCACGGAAAAGCGAAAGGCTATAGTCCATGGTGTCGGAGAGCATACTATAGTATGTCGTTTTTAACGATTTCGGAGGATTAAAAAAAAAGGTGAAAATCACGCAAAAGCGAAAGGCTATAGTCCATGGTGTCGGAGGGCATACTATAGTATGTCGTTTTTCACGATTTCGGAGGATTTGAAAAAAAGGTGAAAATCACGCAAAAGCGAAAGGCTATAGTCCATGGTGTCGGAGGGCATACTATAGTATGTCGTTTTTCACGATTTCGGAGGATTTAAAAAAAAAGGTGAAAATCACGCAAAAGCGAAAGGCTATAGTCCATGGTCTCGGACCGCATACTAGTATGTCGTTTTTCACGATTTTGGAGGATTTTTAAAAAAAAAGGTGAAAATCACGCAAAAGCGAAAGGCTATAGTCCATGGTGTCGGAGGGCATACTATAGTATGTCGTTTTTCACGATTTCGGAGGATTTGAAAAAAATGTGAAAATCACGCAAAAGCGAAAGGCTATAGTCCATGGTGTCGGAGAGCATACTATAGTATGTCGTTTTTAACGATTTCGGAGGATTAAAAAAAAAGGTGAAAATCACGCAAAAGCGAAAGGCTATAGTCCATGGTGTCGGAGGGCATACTATAGTATGTCGTTTTTCACGATTTCGGAGGATTTGAAAAAAATGTGAAAATCACGGAAAAGCGAAAGGCTATAGTCCATGGTGTCGGAGAGCATACTATAGTATGTCGTTTTTAACGATTTCGGAGGATTAAAAAAAAAGGTGAAAATCACGCAAAAGCGAAAGGCTATAGTCCATGGTGTCGGAGGGCATACTATAGTATGTCGTTTTTCACGATTTCGGAGGATTTGAAAAAAAGGTGAAAATCACGCAAAAGCGAAAGGCTATAGTCCATGGTGTCGGAGGGCATACTATAGTATGTCGTTTTTCACGATTTCGGAGGATTTAAAAAAAAAGGTGAAAATCACGCAAAAGCGAAAGGCTATAGTCCATGGTCTCGGACCGCATACTAGTATGTCGTTTTTCACGATTTTGGAGGATTTAAAAAAAAAAGGTGAAAATCACGCAAAAGCGAAAGGCTATAGTCCATGGTGTCGGAGGGCATACTATAGTATGTCGTTTTTCACGATTTCGGAGGATTTGAAAAAAATGTGAAAATCACGCAAAAGCGAAAGGCTATAGTCCATGGTGTCGGAGAGCATACTATAGTATGTCGTTTTTAACGATTTCGGAGGATTAAAAAAAAAGGTGAAAATCACGCAAAAGCGAAAGGCTATAGTCCATGGTGTCGGAGGGCATACTATAGTATGTCGTTTTTCACGATTTCGGAGGATTTGAAAAAAAGGTGAAAATCACGCAAAAGCGAAAGGCTATAGTCCATGGTGTCGGAGGGCATACTATAGTATGTCGTTTTTCACGATTTCGGAGGATTTGAAAAAAAGGTGAAAATCACGCAAAAGCGAAAGGCTATAGTCCATGGTGTCGGAGGGCATACTATAGTATGTCGTTTTTCACGATTTCGGAGGATTTGAAAAAAAGGTGAAAATCACGCAAAAGCGAAAGGCTATAGTCCATGGTGTCGGAGGGCATACTATAGTATGTCGTTTTTCACGATTTCGGAGGATTTAAAAAAAAAGGTGAAAATCACGCAAAAGCGAAAGGCTATAGTCCATGGTGTCGGAGGGCATACTATAGTATGTCGTTTTTCACGATTTCGGAGGATTTGAAAAAAAGGTGAAAATCACGCAAAAGCGAAAGGCTATAGTCCATGGTGTCGGAGGGCATACTATAGTATGTCGTTTTTCACGATTTCGGAGGATTTGAAAAAAAGGTGAAAATCACGCAAAAGCGAAAGGCTATAGTCCATGGTGTCGGAGGGCATACTATAGTATGTCGTTTTTCACGATTTCGGAGGATTTGAAAAAAAGGTGAAAATCACGCAAAAGCGAAAGGCTATAGTCCATGGTCTCGGACCGCATACTAGTATGTCGTTTTTCACGATTTCGGAGGATTTTTAAAAAAAAGGTGAAAATCACGCAAAAGCGAAAGGCGTGTCGGAGGGCATACTATAGTATGTCGTTTTTCACGATTTCGGAGGATAAAAAAAAAGGTGAAAATCACGCAAAAGCGAAAGGCTATAGTCCATGGTGTCGGAGGGCATACTATAGTATGTCGTTTTTCACGATTTCGGAGGATTTGAAAAAAAGGTGAAAATCACGCAAAAGCGAAAGGCTATAGTCCATGGTGTCGGAGGGCATACTATAGTATGTCGTTTTTCACAATTTCGGAGGATTTGAAAAAAAGGTGAAAATCACGCAAAAGCGAAAGGCTATAGTCCATGGTGTCGGAGGGCATACTATAGTATGTCGTTTTTCACGATTTCGGAGGATTTAAAAAAAAAGGTGAAAATCACGCAAAAGCGAAAGGCTATAGTCCATGGTGTCGGAGGGCATACTATAGTATGTCGTTTTTCACGATTTCGGAGGATTTGAAAAAAAGGTGAAAATCACGCAAAAGCGAAAGGCTATAGTCCATGGTGTCGGAGGGCATACTATAGTATGTCGTTTTTCACAATTTCGGAGGATTTGAAAAAAAGGTGAAAATCACGCAAAAGCGAAAGGCTATAGTCCATGGTGTCGGAGGGCATACTATAGTATGTCGTTTTTCACGATTTCGGAGGATTTAAAAAAAAAGGTGAAAATCACGCAAAAGCGAAAGGCTATAGTCCATGGTGTCGGAGGGCATACTATAGTATGTCGTTTTTCACGATTTCGGAGGATTTGAAAAAAAGGTGAAAATCACGCAAAAGCGAAAGGCTATAGTCCATGGTGTCGGAGGGCATACTATAGTATGTCGTTTTTCACGATTTCGGAGGATTTGAAAAAAAGGTGAAAATCACGCAAAAGCGAAAGGCTATAGTCCATGGTGTCGGAGGGCATACTATAGTATGTCGTTTTTCACGATTTCGGAGGATTTGAAAAAAAGGTGAAAATCACGCAAAAGCGAAAGGCTATAGTCCATGGTGTCGGAGGGCATACTATAGTATGTCGTTTTTCACGATTTCGGAGGATTTAAAAAAAAAGGTGAAAATCACGCAAAAGCGAAAGGCTATAGTCCATGGTGTCGGAGGGCATACTATAGTATGTCGTTTTTCACGATTTCGGAGGATTTGAAAAAAAGGTGAAAATCACGCAAAAGCGAAAGGCTATAGTCCATGGTGTCGGAGGGCATACTATAGTATGTCGTTTTTCACGATTTCGGAGGATTTGAAAAAAAGGTGAAAATCACGCAAAAGCGAAAGGCTATAGTCCATGGTGTCGGAGGGCATACTATAGTATGTCGTTTTTCACGATTTCGGAGGATTAAAAAAAAAGGTGAAAATCACGCAAAAGCGAAAGGCTATAGTCCATGGTCTCGGACCGCATATTAGTATGTCGTTTTTCACGATTTCGGAGGATTTTAAAAAAAAAGGTGAAAATCACGCAAAAGCGAAAGGCGTGTCGGAGGGCATACTATAGTATGTCGTTTTTCACGATTTCGGAGGATAAAAAAAAAGGTGAAAATCACGCAAAAGCGAAAGGCTATAGTCCATGGTGTCGGAGGGCATACTATAGTATGTCGTTTTTCACGATTTCGGAGGATTTGAAAAAAAGGTGAAAATCACGCAAAAGCGAAAGGCTATAGTCCATGGTGTCGGAGGGCATACTATAGTATGTCGTTTTTCACAATTTCGGAGGATTTGAAAAAAAGGTGAAAATCACGCAAAAGCGAAAGGCTATAGTCCATGGTGTCGGAGGGCATACTATAGTATGTCGTTTTTCACGATTTCGGAGGATTTAAAAAAAAAAGGTGAAAATCACGCAAAAGCGAAAGGCTATAGTCCATGGTGTCGGAGGGCATACTATAGTATGTCGTTTTTCACGATTTCGGAGGATTTGAAAAAAAGGTGAAAATCACGCAAAAGCGAAAGGCTATAGTCCATGGTGTCGGAGGGCATACTATAGTATGTCGTTTTTCACAATTTCGGAGGATTTGGAAAAAAAGGTGAAAATCACGCAAAAGCGAAAGGCTATAGTCCATGGTGTCGGAGGGCATACTATAGTATGTCGTTTTTCACGATTTCGGAGGATTTAAAAAAAAAGGTGAAAATCACGCAAAAGCGAAAGGCTATAGTCCATGGTGTCGGAGGGCATACTATAGTATGTCGTTTTTCACGATTTCGGAGGATTTGAAAAAAAGGTGAAAATCACGCAATAGCGAAAGGCTATAGTCCATGGTGTCGGAGTGCATACTATAGTATGTCGTTTTTCACGATTTCGGAGGATTTAAAAAAAAAGGTGAAAATCACGCAAAAGCGAAAGG
Organism: Electrona antarctica; assembly: GCF_951216825.1. NCBI lineage: Eukaryota > Metazoa > Chordata > Actinopteri > Myctophiformes > Myctophidae > Electrona > Electrona antarctica. Next base: position 50,278 of record NW_027637270.1, read on the forward strand.
CTATAGTCCATGGTGTCGGAGGGCATACTATAGTATGTCGTTTTTCACGATTTCGGAGGATTTGAAAAAAAGCCCTCCGACACCATGGACTATAGCCTTTCGCTTTTGCGTGATTTTCACCTTTTTTTCAAATCCTCCGAAATCGTGAAAAACGACATACTATAGTATGCCCTCCGACACCATGGACTATAGCCTTTCGCTTTTGCGTGATTTTCACCTTTTTTTCAAATCCTCCGAAATCGTGAAAAACGACATACTATAGTATGCCCTCCGACACCATGGACTATAGCCTTTCGCTTTTGCGTGATTTTCACCTTTTTTTCAAATCCTCCGAAATCGTGAAAAACGACATACTATAGTATGCCCTCCGACACCATGGACTATAGCCTTTCGCTTTTGCGTGATTTTCACCTTTTTTTTTAATCCTCCGAAATCGTTAAAAACGACATACTATAGTATGCTCTCCGACACCATGGACTATAGCCTTTCGCTTTTGCGTGATTTTCACATTTTTTTCAAATCCTCCGAAATCGTGAAAAACGACATACTATAGTATGCCCTCCGACACCATGGACTATAGCCTTTCGCTTTTGCGTGATTTTCACCTTTTTTTTTTAAATCCTCCAAAATCGTGAAAAACGACATACTAGTATGCGGTCCGAGACCATGGACTATAGCCTTTCGCTTTTGCGTGATTTTCACCTTTTTTTTTAAATCCTCCGAAATCGTGAAAAACGACATACTATAGTATGCCCTCCGACACCATGGACTATAGCCTTTCGCTTTTGCGTGATTTTCACCTTTTTTTTTAATCCTCCAAAATCGTGAAAAACGACATACTATAGTATGCCCTCCGACACCATGGACTATAGCCTTTCGCTTTTGCGTGATTTTCACCTTTTTTTTTTAAATCCTCCGAAATCGTGAAAAACGACATACTATAGTATGCCCTCCGACACCATGGACTATAGCCTTTCGCTTTTGCGTGATTTTCACCTTTTTTTTTTAAATCCTCCAAAATCGTGAAAAACGACATACTAGTATGCGGTCCGAGACCATGGACTATAGCCTTTCGCTTTTGCGTGATTTTCACCTTTTTTTTAAATCCTCCGAAATCGTGAAAAACGACATACTATAGTATGCCCTCCGACACCATGGACTATAGCCTTTCGCTTTTGCGTGATTTTCACCTTTTTTTTTAAAATCCTCCGAAATCGTGAAAAACGACATACTATAGTATGCCCTCCGACACCATGGACTATAGCCTTTCGCTTTTGCGTGATTTTCACCTTTTTTTTTAAAATCCTCCAAAATCGTGAAAAACGACATACTAGTATGCGGTCCGAGACCATGGACTATAGCCTTTCGCTTTTGCGTGATTTTCACCTTTTTTTTTAAATCCTCCGAAATCGTGAAAAACGACATACTATAGTATGCCCTCCGACACCATGGACTATAGCCTTTCGCTTTTGCGTGATTTTCACCTTTTTTTCAAATCCTCCGAAATCGTGAAAAACGACATACTATAGTATGCCCTCCGACACCATGGACTATAGCCTTTCGCTTTTGCGTGATTTTCACCTTTTTTTTTTAAAATCCTCCAAAATCGTGAAAAACGACATACTAGTATGCTCTCCGACACCATGGACTATAGCCTTTCGCTTTTCCGTGATTTTCACATTTTTTTCAAATCCTCCGAAATCGTGAAAAACGACATACTATAGTATGCCCTCCGACACCATGGACTATAGCCTTTCGCTTTTGCGTGATTTTCACCTTTTTTTTTAATCCTCCGAAATCGTTAAAAACGACATACTATAGTATGCTCTCCGACACCATGGACTATAGCCTTTCGCTTTTGCGTGATTTTCACATTTTTTTCAAATCCTCCGAAATCGTGAAAAACGACATACTATAGTATGCCCTCCGACACCATGGACTATAGCCTTTCGCTTTTGCGTGATTTTCACCTTTTTTTTTAATCCTCCGAAATCGTGAAAAACGACATACTATAGTATGCCCTCCGACACCATGGACTATAGCCTTTCGCTTTTGCGTGATTTTCACCTTTTTTTCAAATCCTCCGAAATCGTGAAAAACGACATACTATAGTATGCCCTCCGACACCATGGACTATAGCCTTTCGCTTTTGCGTGATTTTCACCTTTTTTTCAAATCCTCCGAAATCGTGAAAAACGACATACTATAGTATGCCCTCCGACACCATGGACTATAGCCTTTCGCTTTTGCGTGATTTTCACCTTTTTTTTTAAATCCTCCGAAATCGTGAAAAACGACATACTATAGTATGCCCTCCGACACCATGGACTATAGCCTTTCGCTTTTGCGTGATTTTCACCTTTTTTTCAAATCCTCCGAAATTGTGAAAAACGACATACTATAGTATGCCCTCCGACACCATGGACTATAGCCTTTCGCTTTTGCGTGATTTTGACCTTTTTTTCAAATCCTCCGAAATCGTGAAAAACGACATACTATAGTATGCCCTCCGACACCATGGACTATAGCCTTTCGCTTTTGCGTGATTTTCACCTTTTTTTTTATCCTCCGAAATCGTGAAAAACGACATACTATAGTATGCCCTCCGACACGCCTTTCGCTTTTGCGTGATTTTCACCTTTTTTTTTAAAAATCCTCCGAAATCGTGAAAAACGACATACTAGTATGCGGTCCGAGACCATGGACTATAGCCTTTCGCTTTTGCGTGATTTTCACCTTTTTTTTTAATCCTCCGAAATCGTGAAAAACGACATACTATAGTATGCCCTCCGACACCATGGACTATAGCCTTTTGCTTTCGCGTGATTTTCACCTTTTTTTTAAATCCTCCGAAATCGTTAAAAACGACATACTATAGTATGCTCTCCGACACCATGGACTATAGCCTTTCGCTTTTGCGTGATTTTCACCTTTTTTTCAAATCCTCCGAAATCGTGAAAAACTACATACTATAGTATGCCCTCCGACACCATGGACTATAGCCTTTCGCTTTTGCGTGATTTTCACCTTTTTTTCAAATCCTCCGAAATCGTGAAAAACGACATACTATAGTATGCCCTCCGACACCATGGACTATAGCCTTTCGCTTTTGCGTGATTTTCACCTTTTTTTTTAAATCCTCCGAAATCGTGAAAAACGACATACTATAGTATGCCCTCCGACACCATGGACTATAGCCTTTCGCTTTTGCGTGATTTTCACCTTTTTTTCAAATCCTCCGAAATCGTGAAAAACGACATACTATAGTATGCCCTCCGACACCATGGACTATAGCCTTTCGCTTTTGCGTGATTTTCACCTTTTTTTCAAATCCTCCGAAATCGTGAAAAACGACATACTATAGTATGCCCTCCGACACCATGGACTATAGCCTTTCGCTTTTGCGTGATTTTCACCTTTTTTTCAAATCCTCCGAAATCGTGAAAAACGACATACTATAGTATGCCCTCCGACACCATGGACTATAGCCTTTCGCTTTTGCGTGATTTTCACCTTTTTTTTTTAAATCCTCCAAAATCGTGAAAAACGACATACTAGTATGCGGTCCGAGACCATGGACTATAGCCTTTCGCTTTTGCGTGATTTTCACCTTTTTTTTTAAATCCTCCGAAATCGTGAAAAACGACATACTATAGTATGCCCTCCGACACCATGGACTATAGCCTTTCGCTTTTGCGTGATTTTCACCTTTTTTTCAAATCCTCCGAAATCGTGAAAAACGACATACTATAGTATGCCCTCCGACACCATGGACTATAGCCTTTCGCTTTTGCGTGATTTTCACCTTTTTTTTTAATCCTCCGAAATCGTTAAAAACGACATACTATAGTATGCTCTCCGACACCATGGACTATAGCCTTTCGCTTTTCCGTGATTTTCACATTTTTTTCAAATCCTCCGAAATCGTGAAAAACGACATACTATAGTATGCCCTCCGACACCATGGACTATAGCCTTTCGCTTTTGCGTGATTTTCACCTTTTTTTTTAATCCTCCGAAATCGTTAAAAACGACATACTATAGTATGCTCTCCGACACCATGGACTATAGCCTTTCGCTTTTGCGTGATTTTCACATTTTTTTCAAATCCTCCGAAATCGTGAAAAACGACATACTATAGTATGCCCTCCGACACCATGGACTATAGCCTTTCGCTTTTGCGTGATTTTCACCTTTTTTTTTTTAAATCCTCCAAAATCGTGAAAAACGACATACTAGTATGCGGTCCGAGACCATGGACTATAGCCTTTCGCTTTTGCGTGATTTTCACCTTTTTTTTTAAATCCTCCGAAATCGTGAAAAACGACATACTATAGTATGCCCTCCGACACCATGGACTATAGCCTTTCGCTTTTGCGTGATTTTCACCTTTTTTTTTAATCCTCCGAAATCGTGAAAAACGACATACTATAGTATGCCCTCCGACACCATGGACTATAGCCTTTCGCTTTTGCGTGATTTTCACCTTTTTTTTTTAAATCCTCCGAAATCGTGAAAAACGACATACTATAGTATGCCCTCCGACACCATGGACTATAGCCTTTCGCTTTTGCGTGATTTTCACCTTTTTTTTTTAAATCCTCCAAAATCGTGAAAAACGACATACTAGTATGCGGTCCGAGACCATGGACTATAGCCTTTCGCTTTTGCGTGATTTTCACCTTTTTTTTTAAATCCTCCGAAATCGTGAAAAACGACATACTATAGTATGCCCTCCGACACCATGGACTATAGCCTTTCGCTTTTGCGTGATTTTCACCTTTTTTTCAAATCCTCCGAAATCGTGAAAAACGACATACTATAGTATGCCCTCCGACACCATGGACTATAGCCTTTCGCTTTTGCGTGATTTTCACCTTTTTTTTTAAATCCTCCGAAATCGTGAAAAACGACATACTATAGTATGCCCTCCGACACCATGGACTATAGCCTTTCGCTTTTGCGTGATTTTCACCTTTTTTTTTAATCCTCCGAAATCGTGAAAAACGACATACTATAGTATGCCCTCCGACACCATGGACTATAGCCTTTCGCTTTTGCGTGATTTTCACCTTTTTTTCAAATCCTCCGAAATCGTGAAAAACGACATACTATAGTATGCCCTCCGACACCATGGACTATAGCCTTTCGCTTTTGCGTGATTTTCACCTTTTTTTCAAATCCTCCGAAATCGTGAAAAACGACATACTATAGTATGCCCTCCGACACCATGGACTATAGCCTTTCGCTTTTGCGTGATTTTCACCTTTTTTTTTAAATCCTCCGAAATCGTGAAAAACGACATACTATAGTATGCCCTCCGACACCATGGACTATAGCCTTTCGCTTTTGCGTGATTTTCACCTTTTTTTCAAATCCTCCGAAATCGTGAAAAACGACATACTATAGTATGCCCTCCGACACCATGGACTATAGCCTTTCGCTTTTGCGTGATTTTCACCTTTTTTTTTAATCCTCCGAAATCGTGAAAAACGACATACTATAGTATGCCCTCCGACACGCCTTTCGCTTTTGCGTGATTTTCACCTTTTTTTTTTAAATCCTCCGAAATCGTGAAAAACGACATACTAGTATGCGGTCCGAGACCATGGACTATAGCCTTTCGCTTTTGCGTGATTTTCACCTTTTTTTTTAAATCCTCCGAAATCGTGAAAAACGACATACTATAGTATGCCCTCCGACACCATGGACTATAGCCTTTCGCTTTTGCGTGATTTTCACCTTTTTTTCAAATCCTCCGAAATCGTGAAAAACGACATACTATAGTATGCCCTCCGACACCATGGACTATAGCCTTTCGCTTTTGCGTGATTTTCACCTTTTTTTTTAATCCTCCGAAATCGTGAAAAACGACATACTATAGTATGCCCTCCGACACCATGGACTATAGCCTTTTGCTTTCGCGTGATTTTCACCTTTTTTTTAAATCCTCCGAAATCGTTAAAAACGACATACTATAGTATGCTCTCCGACACCATGGACTATAGCCTTTCGCTTTTGCGTGATTTTCACCTTTTTTTCAAATCCTCCGAAATCGTGAAAAACGACATACTATAGTATGCCCTCCGACACCATGGACTATAGCCTTTCGCTTTTGCGTGATTTTCACCTTTTTTTTTAAATCCTCCAAAATCGTGAAAAACCACATACTATAGTATGCCCTCCGACACCATGGACTATAGCCTTTCGCTTTTGCGTGATTTTCACCTTTTTTTCAAATCCTCCGAAATCGTGAAAAACGACATACTATAGTATGCCCTCCGACACCATGGACTATAGCCTTTCGCTTTTGCGTGATTTTCACCTTTTTTTCAAATCCTCCGAAATCGTGAAAAACGACATACTATAGTATGCCCTCCGACACCATGGACTATAGCCTTTCGCTTTTGCGTGATTTTCACCTTTTTTTCAAATCCTCCGAAATCGTGAAAAACGACATACTATAGTATGCCCTCCGACACCATGGACTATAGCCTTTCGCTTTTGCGTGATTTTCACCTTTTTTTTTAAATCCTCCGAAATCGTGAAAAACGACATACTATAGTATGCCCTCCGACACCATGGACTATAGCCTTTCGCTTTTGCGTGATTTTCACCTTTTTTTCAAATCCTCCGAAATTGTGAAAAACGACATACTATAGTATGCCCTCCGACACCATGGACTATAGCCTTTCGCTTTTGCGTGATTTTCACCTTTTTTTCAAATCCTCCGAAATCGTGAAAAACGACATACTATAGTATGCCCTCCGACACCATGGACTATAGCCTTTCGCTTTTGCGTGATTTTCACCTTTTTTTCAAATCCTCCGAAATCGTGAAAAACGACATACTATAGTATGCCCTCCGACACCATGGACTATAGCCTTTCGCTTTTGCGTGATTTTCACCTTTTTTTTTAATCCTCCGAAATCGTGAAAAACGACATACTATAGTATGCCCTCCGACACCATGGACTATAGCCTTTCGCTTTTGCGTGATTTTCACCTTTTTTTTTAAATCCTCCGAAATCGTGAAAAACGACATACTATAGTATGCCCTCCGACACCATGGACTATAGCCTTTCGCTTTTGCGTGATTTTCACCTTTTTTTCAAATCCTCCGAAATTGTGAAAAACGACATACTATAGTATGCCCTCCGACACCATGGACTATAGCCTTTCGCTTTTGCGTGATTTTCACCTTTTTTTCAAATCCTCCGAAATCGTGAAAAACGACATACTATAGTATGCCCTCCGACACCATGGACTATAGCCTTTCGCTTTTGCGTGATTTTCACCTTTTTTTCAAATCCTCCGAAATCGTGAAAAACGACATACTATAGTATGCCCTCCGACACCATGGACTATAGCCTTTCGCTTTTGCGTGATTTTCACCTTTTTTTTTAATCCTCCGAAATCGTGAAAAACGACATACTATAGTATGCCCTCCGACACGCCTTTCGCTTTTGCGTGATTTTCACCTTTTTTTTTTAAATCCTCCGAAATCGTGAAAAACGACATACTAGTATGCGGTCCGAGACCATGGACTATAGCCTTTCGCTTTTGCGTGATTTTCACCTTTTTTTTAAAATCCTCCGAAATCGTGAAAAACGACATACTATAGTATGCCCTCCGACACCATGGACTATAGCCTTTCGCTTTTGCGTGATTTTCACCTTTTTTTCAAATCCTCCGAAATCGTGAAAAACGACATACTATAGTATGCCCTCCGACACCATGGACTATAGCCTTTTGCTTTCGCGTGATTTTCACCTCTTTTTTTAAATCCTCCGAAATCGTTAAAAACGACATACTATAGTATGCCCTCCGACACCATGGACTATAGCCTTTCGCTTTTGCGTGATTTTCACCTTTTTTTTTAAATCCTCCGAAATCGTGAAAAACGACATACTATAGTATGCCCTCCGACACCATGGACTATAGCCTTTCGCTTTTGCGTGATTTTCACCTTTTTTTCAAATCCTCCGAAATCGTGAAAAACGACATACTATAGTATGCCCTCCGACACCATGGACTATAGCCTTTCGCTTTTGCGTGATTTTCACCTTTTTTTCAAATCCTCCGAAATCGTGAAAAACGACATACTATAGTATGCCCTCCGACACCATGGACTATAGCCTTTCGCTTTTGCGTGATTTTCACCTTTTTTTCAAATCCTCCGAAATCGTGAAAAACGACATACTATAGTATGCCCTCCGACACCATGGACTATAGCCTTTCGCTTTTGCGTGATTTTCACCTTTTTTTTTAATCCTCCGAAATCGTGAAAAACGACATACTATAGTATGCCCTCCGACACCATGGACTATAGCCTTTCGCTTTTGCGTGATTTTCACCTTTTTTTCAAATCCTCCGAAATCGTGAAAAACGACATACTATAGTATGCCCTCCGACACCATGGACTATAGCCTTTCGCTTTTGCGTGATTTTCACCTTTTTTTTTAATCCTCCGAAATCGTGAAAAACGACATACTATAGTATGCCCTCCGACACCATGGACTATAGCCTTTCGCTTTTGCGTGATTTTCACCTTTTTTTTTAATCCTCCGAAATCGTGAAAAACGACATACTATAGTATGCCCTCCGACACGCCTTTCGCTTTTGCGTGATTTTCACCTTTTTTTTTAAAATCCTCCGAAATCGTGAAAAACGACATACTAGTATGCGGTCCGAGACCATGGACTATAGCCTTTCGCTTTTGCGTGATTTTCACCTTTTTTTTTAAATCCTCCGAAATCGTGAAAAACGACATACTATAGTATGCCCTCCGACACCATGGACTATATAGCCTTTCGCTTTTGCGTGATTTTCACCTTTTTTTCAAATCCTCCGAAATCGTGAAAAACGACATACTATAGTATGCCCTCCGACACCATGGACTATAGCCTTTCGCTTTTGCGTGATTTTCACCTTTTTTTTTTAAATCCTCCGAAATCGTGAAAAACGACATACTATAGTATGCCCTCCGACACCATGGACTATAGCCTTTCGCTTTTGCGTGATTTTCACCTTTTTTTTTTAAATCCTCCAAAATCGTGAAAAACGACATACTAGTATGCGGTCCGAGACCATGGACTATAGCCTTTCGCTTTTGCGTGATTTTCACCTTTTTTTTTAAAAATCCTCCGAAATCGTGAAAAACGACATACTATAGTATGCCCTCCGACACCATGGACTATAGCCTTTCGCTTTTGCGTGATTTTCACCTTTTTTTTTAATCCTCCGAAATCGTGAAAAACGACATACTATAGTATGCCCTCCGACACCATGGACTATAGCCTTTCGCTTTTGCGTGATTTTCACCTTTTTTTCAAATCCTCCGAAATCGTGAAAAACGACATACTATAGTATGCCCTCCGACAACATGGACTATAGCCTTTCGCTTTTGCGTGATTTTCACCTTTTTTTTTAAATCCTCCGAAATCGTGAAAAACGACATACTATAGTATGCCCTCCCACACCATGGACTATAGCCTTTCGCTTTTGCGTGATTTTCACCTTTTTTTCAAATCCTCCGAAATCGTGAAAAACGACATACTATAGTATGCCCTCCGACACCATGGACTATAGCCTTTCGCTTTTGTGTGATTTTCACCTTTTTTTTTAATCCTCCGAAATCGTGAAAAACGACATACTATAGTATGCCCTCCGACACCATGGACTATAGCCTTTTGCTTTTGCGTGATTTTCACCTTTTTTTTTAAATCCTCCGAAATCGTTAAAAACGACATACTATAGTATGCCCTCCGACACCATGGACTATAGCCTTTCGCTTTTGCGTGATTTTCACCTTTATTTTTTAAATCCTCCAAAATCGTGAAAAACGACATACTAGTATGCGGTCCGAGACCATGGACTATAGCCTTTCGCTTTTGCGTGATTTTCACCTTTTTTTTTAAATCCTCCGAAATCGTGAAAAACGACATACTATAGTATGCCCTCCGACACCATGGACTATAGCCTTTCGCTTTTGCGTGATTTTCACCTTTTTTTCAAATCCTCCGAAATCGTGAAAAACGACATACAATAGTATGCCCTCCGACACCATGGACGATAGCCTTTCGCTTTTGCGTGATTTTCACCTTTTTTTTTTAAAATCCTCCGAAATCGTGAAAAACGACATACTAGTATGCGGTCCGAGACCATGGACTATAGCCTTTCGCTTTTGCGTGATTTTCACCTTTTTTTTTAAATCCTCCGAAATCGTTAAAAACGACATACTATAGTATGCCCTCCGACACCATGGACTATAGCCTTTCGCTTTTGCGTGATTTTCACCTTTTTTTCAAATCCTCCGAAATCGTGAAAAACGACATACTATAGTATGCCCTCCGACACCATGGACTATAGCCTTTCGCTTTTGCGTGATTTTCACCTTTTTTTTTAATCCTCCGAAATCGTGAAAAACGACATACTATATAGTATGCCCCCTGACACCATGGACTATAGCCTTTTGCTTTTGCGTGATTTTCACCTTTTTTTTTAAATCCTCCGAAATCGTGAAAAACGACATACTATAGTATGCCCTCCGACACCATGGACTATAGCCTTTCGCTTTTGCGTGATTTTCACCTTTTTTTCAAATCCTCCGAAATCGTGAAAAACGACATACTATAGTATGCCCTCCGACACCATGGACTATAGCCTTTCGCTTTTGCGTGATTTTCACCTTTTTTTTTAATCCTCCGAAATCGTGAAAAACGACATACTATAGTATGCCCTCCGACACCATGGACTATAGCCTTTTGCTTTCGCGTGATTTTCACCTTTTTTTTTAAATCCTCCGAAATCGTTAAAAACGACATACTATAGTATGCTCTCCGACACCATGGACTATAGCCTTTCGCTTTTGCGTGATTTTCACCTTTTTTTCAAATCCTCCGAAATCGTGAAAAACGACATACTATAGTATGCCCTCCGACACCATGGACTATAGCCTTTTGCTTTTGCGTGATTTTCACCTTTTTTTTTAAATCCTCCGAAATCGTTAAAAACGACATACTATAGTATGCTCTCCGACACCATGGACTATAGCCTTTCGCTTTTGCGTGATTTTCACCTTTTTTTCAAATCCTCCGAAATCGTGAAAAACGACATACTATAGTATGCCCTCCGACACCATGGACTATAGCCTTTCCCTTTTGCGTGATTTTCACCTTTTTTTTTAATCCTCCGAAATCGTGAAAAACGACATACTATAGTATGCCCTCCGACACCATGGACTATAGCCTTTCGCTTTTGTGTGATTTTCACCTTTTTTTCAAATCCTCCGAAATCGTGAAAAACAACATACTATAGTATGCCCTCCGACACCATGGACTATAGCCTTTCGCTTTTGCGTGATTTTCACCTTTTTTTCAAATCCTCCGAAATCGTGAAAAACGACATACTATAGTATGCCCTCCGACACCATGGACTATAGCCTTTCGCTTTTGCGTGATTTTCACCTTTTTTTTTAAATCCTCCGAAATCGTGAAAAACGACATACTATAGTATGCCCTCCGACACCATGGACTATAGCCTTTCGCTTTTGCGTGATTTTCACCTTTTTTTCAAATCCTCCGAAATCGTGAAAAACGACATCCTATAGTATGCCCTCCGACACCATGGACTATAGCCTTTCGCTTTTGCGTGATTTTCACCTTTTTTTTTAATCCTCCGAAATCGTGAAAAACGACATACTATAGTATGCCCTCCGACACGCCTTTCGCTTTTGCGTGATTTTCACCTTTTTTTTTTAAATCCTCCGAAATCGTGAAAAACGACATACTAGTATGCGGTCCGAGACCATGGACTATAGCCTTTCGCTTTTGCGTGATTTTCACCTTTTTTTTTAAATCCTCCGAAATCGTGAAAAACGACATACTATAGTATGCCCTCCGACACCATGGACTATAGCCTTTCGCTTTTGCGTGATTTTCACCTTTTTTTCAAATCCTCCGAAATCGTGAAAAACGACATACTATAGTATGCCCTCCGACACCATGGACTATAGCCTTTCGCTTTTGCGTGATTTTCACCTTTTTTTCAAATCCTCCGAAATCGTGAAAAACGACATACTATAGTATGCCCTCCGACACCATGGACTATAGCCTTTCGCTTTTGCGTGATTTTCACCTTTTTTTCAAATCCTCCGAAATCGTGAAAAACGACATACTATAGTATGCCCTCCGACACCATGGACTATAGCCTTTCGCTTTTGCGTGATTTTCACCTTTTTTTTTAATCCTCCGAAATCGTGAAAAACGACATACTATAGTATGCCCTCCGACACCATGGACTATAGCCTTTCGCTTTTGCGTGATTTTCACCTTTTTTTTTAATCCTCCGAAATCGTGAAAAACGACATACTATAGTATGCCCTCCGACACCATGGACTATAGCCTTTCGCTTTTGCGTGATTTTCACCTTTTTTTCAAATCCTCCGAAATCGTGAAAAACGACATACTATAGTATGCCCTCCGACAACATGGACTATAGCCTTTCGCTTTTGCGTGATTTTCACCTTTTTTTTTAAATCCTCCGAAATCGTGAAAAACGACATACTATAGTATGCCCTCCCACACCATGGACTATAGCCTTTCGCTTTTGCGTGATTTTCACCTTTTTTTCAAATCCTCCGAAATCGTGAAAAACGACATACTATAGTATGCCCTCCGACACCATGGACTATAGCCTTTCGCTTTTGCGTGATTTTCACCTTTTTTTTTAATCCTCCGAAATCGTGAAAAACGACATACTATAGTATGCCCTCCGACACCATGGACTATAGCCTTTTGCTTTTGCGTGATTTTCACCTTTTTTTTTAAATCCTCCGAAATCGTTAAAAACGACATACTATAGTATGCTCTCCGACACCATGGACTATAGCCTTTCGCTTTTGCGTGATTTTCACCTTTTTTTCAAATCCTCCGAAATCGTGAAAAACGACATACAATAGTATGCCCTCCGACACCATGGACGATAGCCTTTCGCTTTTGCGTGATTTTCACCTTTTTTTTTAAATCCTCCGAAATCGTGAAAAACCACATACTATAGTATGCCCTCCGACACCATGGACTATAGCCTTTCGCTTTTGCGTGATTTTCACCTTTTTTTTAAAATCCTCCGAAATCGTGAAAAACGACATACTATAGTATGCCCTCCGACACCATGGACTATAGCCTTTCGCTTTTGCGTGATTTTCACCTTTTTTTCAAATCCTCCGAAATCGTGAAAAACGACATACTATAGTATGCCCTCCGACACCATGGACTATAGCCTTTCGCTTTTGCGTGATTTTCACCTTTTTTTTTAATCCTCCGAAATCGTGAAAAACGACATACTATAGTATGCCCTCCGACACCATGGACTATAGCCTTTCGCTTTTGCGTGATTTTCACCTTTTTTTTTAAAATCCTCCGAAATCGTGAAAAACGACATACTAGTATGCGGTCCGAGACCATGGACTATAGCCTTTCGCTTTTGCGTGATTTTCACCTTTTTTTTTAAATCCTCCGAAATCGTGAAAAACGACATACTATAGTATGCCCTCCGACACCATGGACTATAGCCTTTCGCTTTTGCGTGATTTTCACCTTTTTTTCAAATCCTCCGAAATCGTGAAAAACGACATACTATAGTATGCCCTCCGACACCATGGACTATAGCCTTTCGCTTTTGCGTGATTTTCACCTTTTTTTCAAATCCTCCGAAATCGTGAAAAACGACATACTATAGTATGCCCTCCGACACCATGGACTATAGCCTTTCGCTTTTGCGTGATTTTCACCTTTTTTTCAAATCCTCCGAAATCGTGAAAAACGACATACTATAGTATGCCCTCCGACACCATGGACTATAGCCTTTCGCTTTTGCGTGATTTTCACCTTTTTTTTTAATCCTCCGAAATCGTGAAAAACGACATACTATAGTATGCCCTCCGACACCATGGACTATAGCCTTTCGCTTTTGCGTGATTTTCACCTTTTTTTTTAATCCTCCGAAATCGTGAAAAACGACATACTATAGTATGCCCTCCGACACCATGGACTATAGCCTTTCGCTTTTGCGTGATTTTCACCTTTTTTTCAAATCCTCCGAAATCGTGAAAAACGACATACTATAGTATGCCCTCCGACAACATGGACTATAGCCTTTCGCTTTTGCGTGATTTTCACCTTTTTTTTTAAATCCTCCGAAATCGTGAAAAACGACATACTATAGTATGCCCTCCGACACCATGGACTATAGCCTTTCGCTTTTGCGTGATTTTCACCTTTTTTTCAAATCCTCCGAAATCGTGAAAAACGACATACTATAGTATGCCCTCCGACACCATGGACTATAGCCTTTCGCTTTTGCGTGATTTTCACCTTTTTTTTTAATCCTCCGAAATCGTGAAAAACGACATACTATAGTATGCCCTCCGACACCATGGACTATAGCCTTTCGCTTTTGCGTGATTTTCACCTTTTTTTTAAAAATCCTCCGAAATCGTGAAAAACGACATACTAGTATGCGGTCCGAGACCATGGACTATAGCCTTTCGCTTTTGCGTGATTTTCACCTTTTTTTTTAAATCCTCCGAAATCGTTAAAAACGACATACTATAGTATGCCCTCCGACACCATGGACTATAGCCTTTCGCTTTTGCGTGATTTTCACCTTTTTTTCAAATCCTCCGAAATCGTGAAAAACGACATACTATAGTATGCCCTCCGACACCATGGACTATAGCCTTTCGCTTTTGCGTGATTTTCACCTTTTTTTTTAATCCTCCGAAATCGTGAAAAACGACATACTATATAGTATGCCCCCTGACACCATGGACTATAGCCTTTTGCTTTTGCGTGATTTTCACCTTTTTTTTAAAATCCTCCGAAATCGTTAAAAACGACATACTATAGTATGCTCTCCGACACCATGGACTATAGCCTTTCGCTTTTGCGTGATTTTCACCTTTTTTTCAAATCCTCCGAAATCGTGAAAAACGACATACTATAGTATGCCCTCCGACACCATGGACTATAGCCTTTCCCTTTTGCGTGATTTTCACCTTTTTTTTTAATCCTCCGAAATCGTGAAAAACGACATACTATAGTATGCCCTCCGACACCATGGACTATAGCCTTTCGCTTTTGTGTGATTTTCACCTTTTTTTCAAATCCTCCGAAATCGTGAAAAACGACATACTATAGTATGCCCTCCGACACCATGGACTATAGCCTTTCGCTTTTGCGTGATTTTCACCTTTTTTTTTAAATCCTCCGAAATCGTGAAAAACGACATACTATAGTATGCCCTCCGACACGCCTTTCGCTTTTGCGTGATTTTCACCTTTTTTTTTTAAAATCCTCCGAAATCGTGAAAAACGACATACTAGTATGCGGTCCGAGACCATGGACTATAGCCTTTCGCTTTTGCGTGATTTTCACCTTTTTTTTAAAATCCTCCGAAATCGTGAAAAACGACATACTATAGTATGCCCTCCGACACCATGGACTATAGCCTTTCGCTTTTGCGTGATTTTCACCTTTTTTTCAAATCCTCCGAAATCGTGAAAAACGACATACTATAGTATGCCCTCCGACACCATGGACTATAGCCTTTCGCTTTTGCGTGATTTTCACCTTTTTTTTTTATCCTCCGAAATCGTGAAAAACGACATACTATAGTATGCCCTCCGACACCATGGACTATAGCCTTTTGCTTTCGCGTGATTTTCACCTCTTTTTTTAAATCCTCCGAAATCGTTAAAAACGACATACTATAGTATGCCCTCCGACACCATGGACTATAGCCTTTCGCTTTTGCGTGATTTTCACCTTTTTTTTTAAATCCTCCGAAATCGTGAAAAACGACATACTATAGTATGCCCTCCGACACCATGGACTATAGCCTTTCGCTTTTGCGTGATTTTCACCTTTTTTTCAAATCCTCCGAAATCGTGAAAAACGACATACTATAGTATGCCCTCCGACACCATGGACTATAGCCTTTCGCTTTTGCGTGATTTTCACCTTTTTTTCAAATCCTCCGAAATCGTGAAAAACGACATACTATAGTATGCCCTCCGACACCATGGACTATAGCCTTTCGCTTTTGCGTGATTTTCACCTTTTTTTCAAATCCTCCGAAATCGTGAAAAACGACATACTATAGTATGCCCTCCGACACCATGGACTATAGCCTTTCGCTTTTGCGTGATTTTCACCTTTTTTTTTAATCCTCCGAAATCGTGAAAAACGACATACTATAGTATGCCCTCCGACACCATGGACTATAGCCTTTCGCTTTTGCGTGATTTTCACCTTTTTTTCAAATCCTCCGAAATCGTGAAAAACGACATACTATAGTATGCCCTCCGACACCATGGACTATAGCCTTTCGCTTTTGCGTGATTTTCACCTTTTTTTTTAATCCTCCGAAATCGTGAAAAACGACATACTATAGTATGCCCTCCGACACGCCTTTCGCTTTTGCGTGATTTTCACCTTTTTTTTTTTAAATCCTCCGAAATCGTGAAAAACGACATACTAGTATGCGGTCCGAGACCATGGACTATAGCCTTTCGCTTTTGCGTGATTTTCACCTTTTTTTTTAAATCCTCCGAAATCGTGAAAAACGACATACTATAGTATGCCCTCCGACACCATGGACTATATAGCCTTTCGCTTTTGCGTGATTTTCACCTTTTTTTCAAATCCTCCGAAATCGTGAAAAACGACATACTATAGTATGCCCTCCGACACCATGGACTATAGCCTTTCGCTTTTGCGTGATTTTCACCTTTTTTTTTAATCCTCCGAAATCGTGGAAAAACGACATACTATAGTATGCCCTCCGACACCATGGACTATAGCCTTTTGCTTTCGCGTGATTTTCACCTTTTTTTTAAATCCTCCGAAATCGTTAAAAACGACATACTATAGTATGCTCTCCGACACCATGGACTATAGCCTTTCGCTTTTGCGTGATTTTCACCTTTTTTTCAAATCCTCCGAAATCGTGAAAAACGACATACTATAGTATGCCCTCCGACACCATGGAATATAGCCTTTCGCTTTTGCGTGATTTTCACCTTTTTTTTTAAATCCTCCAAAATCGTGAAAAACCACATACTATAGTATGCCCTCCGACACCATGGACTATAGCCTTTCGCTTTTGCGTGATTTTCACCTTTTTTTTTTAAATCCTCCGAAATCGTGAAAAACGACATACTATAGTATGCCCTCCGACACCATGGACTATAGCCTTTCGCTTTTGCGTGATTTTCACCTTTTTTTTTTAAATCCTCCAAAATCGTGAAAAACGACATACTAGTATGCGGTCCGAGACCATGGACTATAGCCTTTCGCTTTTGCGTGATTTTCACCTTTTTTTTTTAAAAATCCTCCGAAATCGTGAAAAACGACATACTATAGTATGCCCTCCGACACCATGGACTATAGCCTTTCGCTTTTGCGTGATTTTCACCTTTTTTTTTAATCCTCCGAAATCGTGAAAAACGACATACTATAGTATGCCCTCCGACACCATGGACTATAGCCTTTCGCTTTTGCGTGATTTTCACCTTTTTTTTTAAATCCTCCGAAATCGTGAAAAACGACATACTATAGTATGCCCTCCGACACCATGGACTATAGCCTTTCGCTTTTGCGTGATTTTCACCTTTTTTTTTTAAATCCTCCAAAATCGTGAAAAACGACATACTAGTATGCGGTCCGAGACCATGGACTATAGCCTTTCGCTTTTGCGTGATTTTCACCTTTTTTTTTAAATCCTCCGAAATCGTGAAAAACGACATACTATAGTATGCCCTCCGACACCATGGACTATAGCCTTTCGCTTTTGCGTGATTTTCACCTTTTTTTCAAATCCTCCGAAATCGTGAAAAACGACATACAATAGTATGCCCTCCGACACCATGGACGATAGCCTTTCGCTTTTGCGTGATTTTCACCTTTTTTTTTAAAATCCTCCGAAATCGTGAAAAACGACATACTAGTATGCGGTCCGAGACCATGGACTATAGCCTTTCGCTTTTGCGTGATTTTCACCTTTTTTTTTAAATCCTCCGAAATCGTTAAAAACGACATACTATAGTATGCCCTCCGACACCATGGACTATAGCCTTTCGCTTTTGCGTGATTTTCACCTTTTTTTCAAATCCTCCGAAATCGTGAAAAACGACATACTATAGTATGCCCTCCGACACCATGGACTATAGCCTTTCGCTTTTGCGTGATTTTCACCTTTTTTTTTAATCCTCCGAAATCGTGAAAAACGACATACTATATAGTATGCCCCCTGACACCATGGACTATAGCCTTTTGCTTTTGCGTGATTTTCACCTTTTTTTTTAAATCCTCCGAAATCGTGAAAAACGACATACTATAGTATGCCCTCCGACACCATGGACTATAGCCTTTCGCTTTTGCGTGATTTTCACCTTTTTTTCAAATCCTCCGAAATCGTGAAAAACGACATACTATAGTATGCCCTCCGACACCATGGACTATAGCCTTTCGCTTTTGCGTGATTTTCACCTTTTTTTTTAATCCTCCGAAATCGTGAAAAACGACATACTATAGTATGCCCTCCGACACCATGGACTATAGCCTTTTGCTTTCGCGTGATTTTCACCTTTTTTTTTAAATCCTCCGAAATCGTTAAAAACGACATACTATAGTATGCTCTCCGACACCATGGACTATAGCCTTTCGCTTTTGCGTGATTTTCACCTTTTTTTCAAATCCTCCGAAATCGTGAAAAACGACATACTATAGTATGCCCTCCGACACCATGGACTATAGCCTTTTGCTTTTGCGTGATTTTCACCTTTTTTTTTAAAAATCCTCCGAAATCGTTAAAAACGACATACTATAGTATGCTCTCCGACACCATGGACTATAGCCTTTCGCTTTTGCGTGATTTTCACCTTTTTTTCAAATCCTCCGAAATCGTGAAAAACGACATACTATAGTATGCCCTCCGACACCATGGACTATAGCCTTTCCCTTTTGCGTGATTTTCACCTTTTTTTTTAATCCTCCGAAATCGTGAAAAACGACATACTATAGTATGCCCTCCGACACCATGGACTATAGCCTTTCGCTTTTGTGTGATTTTCACCTTTTTTTCAAATCCTCCGAAATCGTGAAAAACGACATACTATAGTATGCCCTCCGACACCATGGACTATAGCCTTTCGCTTTTGCGTGATTTTCACCTTTTTTTCAAATCCTCCGAAATCGTGAAAAACGACATACTATAGTATGCCCTCCGACACCATGGACTATAGCCTTTCGCTTTTGCGTGATTTTCACCTTTTTTTTTAAATCCTCCGAAATCGTGAAAAACGACATACTATAGTATGCCCTCCGACACCATGGACTATAGCCTTTCGCTTTTGCGTGATTTTCACCTTTTTTTCAAATCCTCCGAAATCGTGAAAAACGACATCCTATAGTATGCCCTCCGACACCATGGACTATAGCCTTTCGCTTTTGCGTGATTTTCACCTTTTTTTTTAATCCTCCGAAATCGTGAAAAACGACATACTAGTATGCGGTCCGAGACCATGGACTATAGCCTTTCCCTTTTGCGTGATTTTCACCTTTTTTTTTAATCCTCCGAAATCGTGAAAAACGACATACTATAGTATGCCCTCCGACACCATGGACTATAGCCTTTCGCTTTTGTGTGATTTTCACCTTTTTTTCAAATCCTCCGAAATCGTGAAAAACGACATACTATAGTATGCCCTCCGACACCATGGACTATAGCCTTTCGCTTTTGCGTGATTTTCACCTTTTTTTCAAATCCTCCGAAATCGTGAAAAACGACATACTATAGTATGCCCTCCGACACCATGGACTATAGCCTTTCGCTTTTGCGTGATTTTCACCTTTTTTTTTAAATCCTCCGAAATCGTGAAAAACGACATACTATAGTATGCCCTCCGACACCATGGACTATAGCCTTTCGCTTTTGCGTGATTTTCACCTTTTTTTCAAATCCTCCGAAATCGTGAAAAACGACATCCTATAGTATGCCCTCCGACACCATGGACTATAGCCTTTCGCTTTTGCGTGATTTTCACCTTTTTTTTTAATCCTCCGAAATCGTGAAAAACGACATACTAGTATGCGGTCCGAGACCATGGACTATAGCCTTTCGCTTTTGCGTGATTTTCACCTTTTTTTTTAAATCCTCCGAAATCGTGAAAAACGACATACTATAGTATGCCCTCCAACACCATGGACTATAGCCTTTCGCTTTTGCGTGATTTTCACCTTTTTTTCAAATCCTCCGAAATCGTGAAAAACGACATACTATAGTATGCCCTCCGACACCATGGACTATAGCCTTTCGCTTTTGCGTGATTTTCACCTTTTTTTCAAATCCTCCGAAATCGTGAAAAACGACATACTATAGTATGCCCTCCGACACCATGGACTATAGCCTTTCGCTTTTGCGTGATTTTCACCTTTTTTTCAACTATAGTATGCCCTCCGACACCATGGACTATAGCCTTTCGCTTTTGCGTGATTTTCACCTTTTTTTTTAATCCTCCGAAATCGTGAAAAACGACATACTATAGTATGCCCTCCGACACCATGGACTATAGCCTTTCGCTTTTGCGTGATTTTCACCTTTTTTTTTAATCCTCCGAAATCGTGAAAAACGACATACTATAGTATGCCCTCCGACACCATGGACTATAGCCTTTCGCTTTTGCGTGATTTTCACCTTTTTTTCAAATCCTCCGAAATCGTGAAAAACGACATACTATAGTATGCCCTCCGACAACATGGACTATAGCCTTTCGCT
The DNA here is from genome assembly GCF_951216825.1 of Electrona antarctica. Lineage (NCBI taxonomy): Eukaryota > Metazoa > Chordata > Actinopteri > Myctophiformes > Myctophidae > Electrona > Electrona antarctica. The sequence continues at coordinate 71,115 of NW_027637270.1, forward strand.
TTTGCGTGATTTTCACCTTTTTTTTTTAAATCCTCCGAAATCGTGAAAAACGACATACTATAGTATGCCCTCCCACACCATGGACTATAGCCTTTCGCTTTTGCGTGATTTTCACCTTTTTTTCAAATCCTCCGAAATCGTGAAAAACGACATACTATAGTATGCCCTCCGACACCATGGACTATAGCCTTTCGCTTTTGCGTGATTTTCACCTTTTTTTTTAATCCTCCGAAATCGTGAAAAACGACATACTATAGTATGCCCTCCGACACCATGGACTATAGCCTTTTGCTTTTGCGTGATTTTCACCTTTTTTTTTAAATCCTCCGAAATCGTTAAAAACGACATACTATAGTATGCTCTCCGACACCATGGACTATAGCCTTTCGCTTTTGCGTGATTTTCACCTTTTTTTCAAATCCTCCGAAATCGTGAAAAACGACATACTATAGTATGCCCTCCGACACCATGGACTATAGCCTTTTGCTTTTGCGTGATTTTCACCTTTTTTTTTAAAAATCCTCCGAAATCGTGAAAAACGACATACTAGTATGCGGTCCGAGACCATGGACTATAGCCTTTCGCTTTTGCGTGATTTTCACCTTTTTTTTTAATCCTCCGAAATCGTGAAAAACGACATACTATAGTATGCCCTCCGACACCATGGACTATAGCCTTTTGCTTTCGCGTGATTTTCACCTTTTTTTTAAATCCTCCGAAATCGTTAAAAACGACATACTATAGTATGCTCTCCGACACCATGGACTATAGCCTTTCGCTTTTGCGTGATTTTCACCTTTTTTTCAAATCCTCCGAAATCGTGAAAAACGACATACTATAGTATGCCCTCCGACACCATGGACTATAGCCTTTCGCTTTTGCGTGATTTTCACCTTTTTTTCAAATCCTCCGAAATCGTGAAAAACGACATACTATAGTATGCCCTCCGACACCATGGACTATAGCCTTTCGCTTTTGCGTGATTTTCACCTTTTTTTCAAATCCTCCGAAATCGTGAAAAACGACATACTATAGTATGCCCTCCGACACCATGGACTATAGCCTTTCGCTTTTGCGTGATTTTCACCTTTTTTTCAAATCCTCCGAAATCGTGAAAAACGACATACTATAGTATGCCCTCCGACACCATGGACTATAGCCTTTCGCTTTTGCGTGATTTTCACCTTTTTTTTTAATCCTCCGAAATCGTTAAAAACGACATACTATAGTATGCTCTCCGACACCATGGACTATAGCCTTTCGCTTTTGCGTGATTTTCACATTTTTTTCAAATCCTCCGAAATCGTGAAAAACGACATACTATAGTATGCCCTCCGACACCATGGACTATAGCCTTTCGCTTTTGCGTGATTTTCACCTTTTTTTTTTAAATCCTCCAAAATCGTGAAAAACGACATACTAGTATGCGGTCCGAGACCATGGACTATAGCCTTTCGCTTTTGCGTGATTTTCACCTTTTTTTTTAAATCCTCCGAAATCGTGAAAAACGACATACTATAGTATGCCCTCCGACACCATGGACTATAGCCTTTCGCTTTTGCGTGATTTTCACCTTTTTTTTTAATCCTCCGAAATCGTTAAAAACGACATACTATAGTATGCTCTCCGACACCATGGACTATAGCCTTTCGCTTTTCCGTGATTTTCACATTTTTTTCAAATCCTCCGAAATCGTGAAAAACGACATACTATAGTATGCCCTCCGACACCATGGACTATAGCCTTTCGCTTTTGCGTGATTTTCACCTTTTTTTTTAATCCTCCGAAATCGTTAAAAACGACATACTATAGTATGCTCTCCGACACCATGGACTATAGCCTTTCGCTTTTGCGTGATTTTCACATTTTTTTCAAATCCTCCGAAATCGTGAAAAACGACATACTATAGTATGCCCTCCGACACCATGGACTATAGCCTTTCGCTTTTGCGTGATTTTCACCTTTTTTTTTTAAAATCCTCCAAAATCGTGAAAAACGACATACTAGTATGCGGTCCGAGACCATGGACTATAGCCTTTCGCTTTTGCGTGATTTTCACCTTTTTTTTTAAATCCTCCGAAATCGTGAAAAACGACATACTATAGTATGCCCTCCGACACCATGGACTATAGCCTTTCGCTTTTGCGTGATTTTCACCTTTTTTTTTAATCCTCCGAAATCGTGAAAAACGACATACTATAGTATGCCCTCCGACACCATGGACTATAGCCTTTCGCTTTTGCGTGATTTTCACCTTTTTTTTTTAAATCCTCCGAAATCGTGAAAAACGACATACTATAGTATGCCCTCCGACACCATGGACTATAGCCTTTCGCTTTTGCGTGATTTTCACCTTTTTTTTTTAAATCCTCCAAAATCGTGAAAAACGACATACTAGTATGCGGTCCGAGACCATGGACTATAGCCTTTCGCTTTTGCGTGATTTTCACCTTTTTTTTTAAATCCTCCGAAATCGTGAAAAACGACATACTATAGTATGCCCTCCGACACCATGGACTATAGCCTTTCGCTTTTGCGTGATTTTCACCTTTTTTTTTAATCCTCCGAAATCGTGAAAAACGACATACTATAGTATGCTCTCCGACACCATGGACTATAGCCTTTCGCTTTTGCGTGATTTTCACCTTTTTTTCAAATCCTCCGAAATCGTGAAAAACGACATACTATAGTATGCCCTCCGACACCATGGACTATAGCCTTTCCCTTTTGCGTGATTTTCACCTTTTTTTTTAATCCTCCGAAATCGTGAAAAACGACATACTATAGTATGCCCTCCGACACCATGGACTATAGCCTTTCGCTTTTGTGTGATTTTCACCTTTTTTTCAAATCCTCCGAAATCGTGAAAAACGACATACTATAGTATGCCCTCCGACACCATGGACTATAGCCTTTCGCTTTTGCGTGATTTTCACCTTTTTTTCAAATCCTCCGAAATCGTGAAAAACGACATACTATAGTATGCCCTCCGACACCATGGACTATAGCCTTTCGCTTTTGCGTGATTTTCACCTTTTTTTTTAAATCCTCCGAAATCGTGAAAAACGACATACTATAGTATGCCCTCCGACACCATGGACTATAGCCTTTCGCTTTTGCGTGATTTTCACCTTTTTTTCAAATCCTCCGAAATCGTGAAAAACGACATCCTATAGTATGCCCTCCGACACCATGGACTATAGCCTTTCGCTTTTGCGTGATTTTCACCTTTTTTTTTAATCCTCCGAAATCGTGAAAAACGACATACTATAGTATGCCCTCCGACACGCCTTTCGCTTTTGCGTGATTTTCACCTTTTTTTTTTAAATCCTCCGAAATCGTGAAAAACGACATACTAGTATGCGGTCCGAGACCATGGACTATAGCCTTTCGCTTTTGCGTGATTTTCACCTTTTTTTTTAAATCCTCCGAAATCGTGAAAAACGACATACTATAGTATGCCCTCCGACACCATGGACTATAGCCTTTCGCTTTTGCGTGATTTTCACCTTTTTTTCAAATCCTCCGAAATCGTGAAAAACGACATACTATAGTATGCCCTCCGACACCATGGACTATAGCCTTTCGCTTTTGCGTGATTTTCACCTTTTTTTCAAATCCTCCGAAATCGTGAAAAACGACATACTATAGTATGCCCTCCGACACCATGGACTATAGCCTTTCGCTTTTGCGTGATTTTCACCTTTTTTTCAACTATAGTATGCCCTCCGACACCATGGACTATAGCCTTTCGCTTTTGCGTGATTTTCACCTTTTTTTTTAATCCTCCGAAATCGTGAAAAACGACATACTATAGTATGCCCTCCGACACCATGGACTATAGCCTTTCGCTTTTGCGTGATTTTCACCTTTTTTTTTAATCCTCCGAAATCGTGAAAAACGACATACTATAGTATGCCCTCCGACACCATGGACTATAGCCTTTCGCTTTTGCGTGATTTTCACCTTTTTTTCAAATCCTCCGAAATCGTGAAAAACGACATACTATAGTATGCCCTCCGACAACATGGACTATAGCCTTTCGCTTTTGCGTGATTTTCACCTTTTTTTTTTAAATCCTCCGAAATCGTGAAAAACGACATACTATAGTATGCCCTCCCACACCATGGACTATAGCCTTTCGCTTTTGCGTGATTTTCACCTTTTTTTCAAATCCTCCGAAATCGTGAAAAACGACATACTATAGTATGCCCTCCGACACCATGGACTATAGCCTTTCGCTTTTGCGTGATTTTCACCTTTTTTTTTAATCCTCCGAAATCGTGAAAAACGACATACTATAGTATGCCCTCCGACACCATGGACTATAGCCTTTTGCTTTTGCGTGATTTTCACCTTTTTTTTTAAATCCTCCGAAATCGTTAAAAACGACATACTATAGTATGCTCTCCGACACCATGGACTATAGCCTTTCGCTTTTGCGTGATTTTCACCTTTTTTTCAAATCCTCCGAAATCGTGAAAAACGACATACTATAGTATGCCCTCCGACACCATGGACTATAGCCTTTTGCTTTTGCGTGATTTTCACCTTTTTTTTTAAAAATCCTCCGAAATCGTGAAAAACGACATACTAGTATGCGGTCCGAGACCATGGACTATAGCCTTTCGCTTTTGCGTGATTTTCACCTTTTTTTTTAATCCTCCGAAATCGTGAAAAACGACATACTATAGTATGCCCTCCGACACCATGGACTATAGCCTTTTGCTTTCGCGTGATTTTCACCTTTTTTTTAAATCCTCCGAAATCGTTAAAAACGACATACTATAGTATGCTCTCCGACACCATGGACTATAGCCTTTCGCTTTTGCGTGATTTTCACCTTTTTTTCAAATCCTCCGAAATCGTGAAAAACGACATACTATAGTATGCCCTCCGACACCATGGACTATAGCCTTTCGCTTTTGCGTGATTTTCACCTTTTTTTCAAATCCTCCGAAATCGTGAAAAACGACATACTATAGTATGCCCTCCGACACCATGGACTATAGCCTTTCGCTTTTGCGTGATTTTCACCTTTTTTTCAAATCCTCCGAAATCGTGAAAAACGACATACTATAGTATGCCCTCCGACACCATGGACTATAGCCTTTCGCTTTTGCGTGATTTTCACCTTTTTTTCAAATCCTCCGAAATCGTGAAAAACGACATACTATAGTATGCCCTCCGACACCATGGACTATAGCCTTTCGCTTTTGCGTGATTTTCACCTTTTTTTTTAATCCTCCGAAATCGTTAAAAACGACATACTATAGTATGCTCTCCGACACCATGGACTATAGCCTTTCGCTTTTGCGTGATTTTCACATTTTTTTCAAATCCTCCGAAATCGTGAAAAACGACATACTATAGTATGCCCTCCGACACCATGGACTATAGCCTTTCGCTTTTGCGTGATTTTCACCTTTTTTTTTTAAATCCTCCAAAATCGTGAAAAACGACATACTAGTATGCGGTCCGAGACCATGGACTATAGCCTTTCGCTTTTGCGTGATTTTCACCTTTTTTTTTAAATCCTCCGAAATCGTGAAAAACGACATACTATAGTATGCCCTCCGACACCATGGACTATAGCCTTTCGCTTTTGCGTGATTTTCACCTTTTTTTTTAATCCTCCGAAATCGTTAAAAACGACATACTATAGTATGCTCTCCGACACCATGGACTATAGCCTTTCGCTTTTCCGTGATTTTCACATTTTTTTCAAATCCTCCGAAATCGTGAAAAACGACATACTATAGTATGCCCTCCGACACCATGGACTATAGCCTTTCGCTTTTGCGTGATTTTCACCTTTTTTTTTAATCCTCCGAAATCGTTAAAAACGACATACTATAGTATGCTCTCCGACACCATGGACTATAGCCTTTCGCTTTTGCGTGATTTTCACATTTTTTTCAAATCCTCCGAAATCGTGAAAAACGACATACTATAGTATGCCCTCCGACACCATGGACTATAGCCTTTCGCTTTTGCGTGATTTTCACCTTTTTTTTTTTAAATCCTCCAAAATCGTGAAAAACGACATACTAGTATGCGGTCCGAGACCATGGACTATAGCCTTTCGCTTTTGCGTGATTTTCACCTTTTTTTTTAAATCCTCCGAAATCGTGAAAAACGACATACTATAGTATGCCCTCCGACACCATGGACTATAGCCTTTCGCTTTTGCGTGATTTTCACCTTTTTTTTTAATCCTCCGAAATCGTGAAAAACGACATACTATAGTATGCCCTCCGACACCATGGACTATAGCCTTTCGCTTTTGCGTGATTTTCACCTTTTTTTTTTAAATCCTCCGAAATCGTGAAAAACGACATACTATAGTATGCCCTCCGACACCATGGACTATAGCCTTTCGCTTTTGCGTGATTTTCACCTTTTTTTTTAAAATCCTCCAAAATCGTGAAAAACGACATACTAGTATGCGGTCCGAGACCATGGACTATAGCCTTTCGCTTTTGCGTGATTTTCACCTTTTTTTTTAAATCCTCCGAAATCGTGAAAAACGACATACTATAGTATGCCCTCCGACACCTTGGACTATAGCCTTTCGCTTTTGCGTGATTTTCACCTTTTTTTTTAATCCTCCGAAATCGTGAAAAACGACATACTATAGTATGCCCTCCGACACCATGGACTATAGCCTTTCGCTTTTGCGTGATTTTCACCTTTTTTTCAAATCCTCCGAAATCGTGAAAAACGACATACTATAGTATGCCCTCCGACACCATGGACTATAGCCTTTCGCTTTTGCGTGATTTTCACCTTTTTTTCAAATCCTCCGAAATCGTGAAAAACGACATACTATAGTATGCCCTCCGACACCATGGACTATAGCCTTTCGCTTTTGCGTGATTTTCAACTTTTTTTTTAAATCCTCCGAAATCGTGAAAAACGACATACTATAGTATGCCCTCCGACACCATGGACTATAGCCTTTCACTTTTGCGTGATTTTCACCTTTTTTTCAAATCCTCCGAAATCGTGAAAAACGACATACTATAGTATGCCCTCCGACACCATGGACTATAGCCTTTCGCTTTTGCGTGATTTTCACCTTTTTTTTTAATCCTCCGAAATCGTGAAAAACGACATACTATAGTATGCCCTCCGACACGCCTTTCGCTTTTGCGTGATTTTCACCTTTTTTTTTTAAATCCTCCGAAATCGTGAAAAACGACATACTAGTATGCGGTCCGAGACCATGGACTATAGCCTTTCGCTTTTGCGTGATTTTCACCTTTTTTTTTAAATCCTCCGAAATCGTGAAAAACGACATACTATAGTATGCCCTCCGACACCATGGACTATAGCCTTTCGCTTTTGCGTGATTTTCACCTTTTTTTCAAATCCTCCGAAATCGTGAAAAACGACATACTATAGTATGCCCTCCGACACCATGGACTATAGCCTTTCGCTTTTGCGTGATTTTCACCTTTTTTTTTAATCCTCCGAAATCGTGAAAAACGACATACTATAGTATGCCCTCCGACACCATGGACTATAGCCTTTTGCTTTCGCGTGATTTTCACCTTTTTTTTAAATCCTCCGAAATCGTTAAAAACGACATACTATAGTATGCTCTCCGACACCATGGACTATAGCCTTTCGCTTTTGCGTGATTTTCACCTTTTTTTCAAATCCTCCGAAATCGTGAAAAACGACATACTATAGTATGCCCTCCGACACCATGGACTATAGCCTTTCGCTTTTGCGTGATTTTCACCTTTTTTTTTAAATCCTCCAAAATCGTGAAAAACCACATACTATAGTATGCCCTCCGACACCATGGACTATAGCCTTTCGCTTTTGCGTGATTTTCACCTTTTTTTCAAATCCTCCGAAATCGTGAAAAACGACATACTATAGTATGCCCTCCGACACCATGGACTATAGCCTTTCGCTTTTGCGTGATTTTCACCTTTTTTTCAAATCCTCCGAAATCGTGAAAAACGACATACTATAGTATGCCCTCCGACACCATGGACTATAGCCTTTCGCTTTTGCGTGATTTTCACCTTTTTTTTTAAATCCTCCGAAATCGTGAAAAACGACATACTATAGTATGCCCTCCGACACCATGGACTATAGCCTTTCGCTTTTGCGTGATTTTCACCTTTTTTTCAAATCCTCCGAAATTGTGAAAAACGACATACTATAGTATGCCCTCCGACACCATGGACTATAGCCTTTCGCTTTTGCGTGATTTTCACCTTTTTTTCAAATCCTCCGAAATCGTGAAAAACGACATACTATAGTATGCCCTCCGACACCATGGACTATAGCCTTTCGCTTTTGCGTGATTTTCACCTTTTTTTCAAATCCTCCGAAATCGTGAAAAACGACATACTATAGTATGCCCTCCGACACCATGGACTATAGCCTTTCGCTTTTGCGTGATTTTCACCTTTTTTTTTAATCCTCCGAAATCGTGAAAAACGACATACTATAGTATGCCCTCCGACACCATGGACTATAGCCTTTTGCTTTTGCGTGATTTTCACCTTTTTTTTTAAATCCTCCGAAATCGTTAAAAACGACATACTATAGTATGCTCTCCGACACCATGGACTATAGCCTTTCGCTTTTGCGTGATTTTCACCTTTTTTTCAAATCCTCCGAAATCGTGAAAAACGACATACAATAGTATGCCCTCCGACACCATGGACGATAGCCTTTCGCTTTTGCGTGATTTTCACCTTTTTTTTTAAATCCTCCGAAATCGTGAAAAACCACATACTATAGTATGCCCTCCGACACCATGGACTATAGCCTTTCGCTTTTGCGTGATTTTCACCTTTTTTTTTTAAATCCTCCGAAATCGTGAAAAACGACATACTATAGTATGCCCTCCGACACCATGGACTATAGCCTTTCGCTTTTGCGTGATTTTCACCTTTTTTTTTAAATCCTCCGAAATCGTGAAAAACGACATACTATAGTATGCCCTCCGACACCATGGACTATAGCCTTTCGCTTTTGCGTGATTTTCACCTTTTTTTCAAATCCTCCGAAATCGTGAAAAACGACATACTATAGTATGCCCTCCGACACCATGGACTATAGCCTTTCGCTTTTGCGTGATTTTCACCTTTTTTTTTAATCCTCCGAAATCGTGAAAAACGACATACTATAGTATGCCCTCCGACACCATGGACTATAGCCTTTCGCTTTTGCGTGATTTTCACCTTTTTTTTTAAAATCCTCCGAAATCGTGAAAAACGACATACTATAGTATGCCCTCCGACACCATGGACTATAGCCTTTCGCTTTTGCGTGATTTTCACCTTTTTTTTTAAATCCTCCGAAATCGTTAAAAACGACATACTATAGTATGCCCTCCGACACCATGGACTATAGCCTTTCGCTTTTGCGTGATTTTCACCTTTTTTTCAAATCCTCCGAAATCGTGAAAAACGACATACTATAGTATGCCCTCCGACACCATGGACTATAGCCTTTCGCTTTTGCGTGATTTTCACCTTTTTTTTTTATCCTCCGAAATCGTGAAAAACTACATACTATATAGTATGCCCCCTGACACCATGGACTATAGCCTTTTGCTTTTGCGTGATTTTCACCTTTTTTTTTAAATCCTCCGAAATCGTTAAAAACGACATACTATAGTATGCTCTCCGACACCATGGACTATAGCCTTTCGCTTTTGCGTGATTTTCACCTTTTTTTCAAATCCTCCGAAATCGTGAAAAACGACATACTATAGTATGCCCTCCGACACCATGGACTATAGCCTTTCCCTTTTGCGTGATTTTCACCTTTTTTTTTAATCCTCCGAAATCGTGAAAAACGACATACTATAGTATGCCCTCCGACACCATGGACTATAGCCTTTCGCTTTTGTGTGATTTTCACCTTTTTTTCAAATCCTCCGAAATCGTGAAAAACGACATACTATAGTATGCCCTCCGACACCATGGACTATAGCCTTTCGCTTTTGCGTGATTTTCACCTTTTTTTCAAATCCTCCGAAATCGTGAAAAACGACATACTATAGTATGCCCTCCGACACCATGGACTATAGCCTTTCGCTTTTGCGTGATTTTCACCTTTTTTTTTTAAAATCCTCCGAAATCGTGAAAAACGACATACTAGTATGCCCTCCGACACCATGGACTATAGCCTTTCGCTTTTGCGTGATTTTCACCTTTTTTTTTAAATCCTCCGAAATCGTGAAAAACGACATACTATAGTATGCCCTCCGACACCATGGACTATAGCCTTTCGCTTTTGCGTGATTTTCACCTTTTTTTCAAATCCTCCGAAATCGTGAAAAACGACATACTATAGTATGCCCTCCGACACCATGGACTATAGCCTTTCGCTTTTGCGTGATTTTCACCTTTTTTTTTAATCCTCCGAAATCGTGAAAAACGACATACTATAGTATGCCCTCCGACACGCCTTTCGCTTTTGCGTGATTTTCACCTTTTTTTTTTAAATCCTCCGAAATCGTGAAAAACGACATACTAGTATGCGGTCCGAGACCATGGACTATAGCCTTTCGCTTTTGCGTGATTTTCACCTTTTTTTTTAAATCCTCCGAAATCGTGAAAAACGACATACTATAGTATGCCCTCCGACACCATGGACTATAGCCTTTCGCTTTTGCGTGTTTTTCACCTTTTTTTCAAATCCTCCGAAATCGTGAAAAACGACATACTATAGTATGCCCTCCGACACCATGGACTATAGCCTTTCGCTTTTGCGTGATTTTCACCTTTTTTTTTAATCCTCCGAAATCGTGAAAAACGACATACTATAGTATGCCCTCCGACACCATGGACTATAGCCTTTTGCTTTCGCGTGATTTTCACCTTTTTTTTAAATCCTCCGAAATCGTTAAAAACGACATACTATAGTATGCTCTCCGACACCATGGACTATAGCCTTTCGCTTTTGCGTGATTTTCACCTTTTTTTCAAATCCTCCGAAATCGTGAAAAACGACATACTATAGTATGCCCTCCGACACCATGGACTATAGCCTTTCGCTTTTGCGTGATTTTCACCTTTTTTTCAAATCCTCCGAAATCGTGAAAAACGACATACTATAGTATGCCCTCCGACACCATGGACTATAGCCTTTCGCTTTTGCGTGATTTTCACCTTTTTTTTTAAATCCTCCGAAATCGTGAAAAACGACATACTATAGTATGCCCTCCGACACCATGGACTATAGCCTTTCGCTTTTGCGTGATTTTCACCTTTTTTTCAAATCCTCCGAAATCGTGAAAAACGACATACTATAGTATGCCCTCCGACACCATGGACTATAGCCTTTCGCTTTTGCGTGATTTTCACCTTTTTTTTTAAATCCTCCGAAATCGTGAAAAACGACATACTATAGTATGCCCTCCGACACCATGGACTATAGCCTTTCGCTTTTGCGTGATTTTCACCTTTTTTTCAAATCCTCCGAAATCGTGAAAAACGACATACTATAGTATGCCCTCAGACACCATGGACTATAGCCTTTCGCTTTTGCGTGATTTTCACCTTTTTTTTTAATCCTCCGAAATCGTGGAAAAACGACATACTATAGTATGCCCTCCGACACCATGGACTATAGCCTTTTGCTTTCGCGTGATTTTCACCTTTTTTTTAAATCCTCCGAAATCGTTAAAAACGACATACTATAGTATGCTCTCCGACACCATGGACTATAGCCTTTCGCTTTTGCGTGATTTTCACCTTTTTTTCAAATCCTCCGAAATCGTGAAAAACGACATACTATAGTATGCCCTCCGACACCATGGACTATAGCCTTTCGCTTTTGCGTGATTTTCACCTTTTTTTTTAAAATCCTCCAAAATCGTGAAAAACCACATACTATAGTATGCCCTCCGACACCATGGACTATAGCCTTTCGCTTTTGCGTGATTTTCACCTTTTTTTTTTAAATCCTCCGAAATCGTGAAAAACGACATACTATAGTATGCCCTCCGACACCATGGACTATAGCCTTTCGCTTTTGCGTGATTTTCACCTTTTTTTTTAAAATCCTCCAAAATCGTGAAAAACGACATACTAGTATGCGGTCCGAGACCATGGACTATAGCCTTTCGCTTTTGCGTGATTTTCACCTTTTTTTCAAATCCTCCGAAATCGTGAAAAACGACATACTATAGTATGCCCTCCGACACCATGGACTATAGCCTTTCGCTTTTGCGTGATTTTCACCTTTTTTTCAAATCCTCCGAAATCGTGAAAAACGACATACTATAGTATGCCCTCCGACAACATGGACTATAGCCTTTCGCTTTTGCGTGATTTTCACCTTTTTTTTTAAATCCTCCGAAATCGTGAAAAACGACATACTATAGTATGCCCTCCCACACCATGGACTATAGCCTTTCGCTTTTGCGTGATTTTCACCTTTTTTTCAAATCCTCCGAAATCGTGAAAAACGACATACTATAGTATGCCCTCCGACACCATGGACTATAGCCTTTCGCTTTTGCGTGATTTTCACCTTTTTTTTTAATCCTCCGAAATCGTGAAAAACGACATACTATAGTATGCCCTCCGACACCATGGACTATAGCCTTTTGCTTTTGCGTGATTTTCACTTTTTTTTTAAATCCTCCGAAATCGTGAAAAACGACATACTATAGTATGCCCTCCGACACCATGGACTATAGCCTTTCGCTTTTGCGTGATTTTCACTTTTTTTTTTAAAATCCTCCAAAATCGTGAAAAACGACATACTAGTATGCGGTCCGACACCATGGACTATAGCCTTTCGCTTTTGCGTGATTTTCACCTTTTTTTTTAATCCTCCGAAATCGTGAAAAACGACATACTATAGTATGCCCTCCGACACCATGGACTATAGCCTTTTGCTTTTGCGTGATTTTCACCTTTTTTTTTAAATCCTCCGAAATCGTTAAAAACGACATACTATAGTATGCTCTCCGACACCATGGACTATAGCCTTTCGCTTTTGCGTGATTTTCACCTTTTTTTCAAATCCTCCGAAATCGTGAAAAACGACATACAATAGTATGCCCTCCGACACCATGGACGATAGCCTTTCGCTTTTGCGTGATTTTCACCTTTTTTTTTAAATCCTCCGAAATCGTGAAAAACCACATACTATAGTATGCCCTCCGACACCATGGACTATAGCCTTTCGCTTTTGCGTGATTTTCACCTTTTTTTTTTAAATCCTCCGAAATCGTGAAAAACGACATACTATAGTATGCCCTCCGACACCATGGACTATAGCCTTTCGCTTTTGCGTGATTTTCACCTTTTTTTTTAAATCCTCCGAAATCGTGAAAAACGACATACTATAGTATGCCCTCCGACACCATGGACTATAGCCTTTCGCTTTTGCGTGATTTTCACCTTTTTTTCAAATCCTCCGAAATCGTGAAAAACGACATACTATAGTATGCCCTCCGACACCATGGACTATAGCCTTTCGCTTTTGCGTGATTTTCACCTTTTTTTTTAATCCTCCGAAATCGTGAAAAACGACATACTATAGTATGCCCTCCGACACCATGGACTATAGCCTTTCGCTTTTGCGTGATTTTCACCTTTTTTTTTAAAATCCTCCGAAATCGTGAAAAACGACATACTAGTATGCGGTCCGAGACCATGGACTATAGCCTTTCGCTTTTGCGTGATTTTCACCTTTTTTTTTAAATCCTCCGAAATCGTTAAAAACGACATACTATAGTATGCCCTCCGACACCATGGACTATAGCCTTTCGCTTTTGCGTGATTTTCACCTTTTTTTCAAATCCTCCGAAATCGTGAAAAACGACATACTATAGTATGCCCTCCGACACCATGGACTATAGCCTTTCGCTTTTGCGTGATTTTCACCTTTTTTTTTAATCCTCCGAAATCGTGAAAAACGACATACTATATAGTATGCCCCCTGACACCATGGACTATAGCCTTTTGCTTTTGCGTGATTTTCACCTTTTTTTTTAAATCCTCCGAAATCGTTAAAAACGACATACTATAGTATGCTCTCCGACACCATGGACTATAGCCTTTCGCTTTTGCGTGATTTTCACCTTTTTTTCAAATCCTCCGAAATCGTGAAAAACGACATACTATAGTATGCCCTCCGACACCATGGACTATAGCCTTTCCCTTTTGCGTGATTTTCACCTTTTTTTCAAATCCTCCGAAATCGTGAAAAACGACATACTATAGTATGCCCTCCGACACCATGGACTATAGCCTTTCCCTTTTGCGTGATTTTCACCTTTTTTTTTAAAATCCTCCAAAATCGTGAAAAACGACATACTAGTATGCGGTCCGACACCATGGACTATAGCCTTTCGCTTTTGCGTGATTTTCACCTTTTTTTTTAATCCTCCGAAATCGTGAAAAACGACATACTATAGTATGCCCTCCGACACCATGGACTATAGCCTTTTGCTTTTGCGTGATTTTCACCTTTTTTTTTAAATCCTCCGAAATCGTTAAAAACGACATACTATAGTATGCTCTCCGACACCATGGACTATAGCCTTTCGCTTTTGCGTGATTTTCACCTTTTTTTCAAATCCTCCGAAATCGTGAAAAACGACATACAATAGTATGCCCTCCGACACCATGGACGATAGCCTTTCGCTTTTGCGTGATTTTCACCTTTTTTTTTAAATCCTCCGAAATCGTGAAAAACCACATACTATAGTATGCCCTCCGACACCATGGACTATAGCCTTTCGCTTTTGCGTGATTTTCACCTTTTTTTTTTAAATCCTCCGAAATCGTGAAAAACGACATACTATAGTATGCCCTCCGACACCATGGACTATAGCCTTTCGCTTTTGCGTGATTTTCACCTTTTTTTTTAAATCCTCCGAAATCGTGAAAAACGACATACTATAGTATGCCCTCCGACACCATGGACTATAGCCTTTCGCTTTTGCGTGATTTTCACCTTTTTTTCAAATCCTCCGAAATCGTGAAAAACGACATACTATAGTATGCCCTCCGACACCATGGACTATAGCCTTTCGCTTTTGCGTGATTTTCACCTTTTTTTTTAATCCTCCGAAATCGTGAAAAACGACATACTATAGTATGCCCTCCGACACCATGGACTATAGCCTTTCGCTTTTGCGTGATTTTCACCTTTTTTTTTTAAATCCTCCGAAATCGTGAAAAACGACATACTAGTATGCGGTCCGAGACCATGGACTATAGCCTTTCGCTTTTGCGTGATTTTCACCTTTTTTTTTAAATCCTCCGAAATCGTTAAAAACGACATACTATAGTATGCCCTCCGACACCATGGACTATAGCCTTTCGCTTTTGCGTGATTTTCACCTTTTTTTCAAATCCTCCGA
Organism: Electrona antarctica; assembly: GCF_951216825.1. NCBI lineage: Eukaryota > Metazoa > Chordata > Actinopteri > Myctophiformes > Myctophidae > Electrona > Electrona antarctica. The sequence goes on from NW_027637270.1 coordinate 86,479, forward strand.
AATCGTGAAAAACGACATACTATAGTATGCCCTCCGACACCATGGACTATAGCCTTTCGCTTTTGCGTGATTTTCACCTTTTTTTTTAATCCTCCGAAATCGTGAAAAACGACATACTATATAGTATGCCCCCTGACACCATGGACTATAGCCTTTTGCTTTTGCGTGATTTTCACCTTTTTTTTTAAATCCTCCGAAATCGTTAAAAACGACATACTATAGTATGCTCTCCGACACCATGGACTATAGCCTTTCGCTTTTGCGTGATTTTCACCTTTTTTTCAAATCCTCCGAAATCGTGAAAAACGACATACTATAGTATGCCCTCCGACACCATGGACTATAGCCTTTCCCTTTTGCGTGATTTTCACCTTTTTTTTTAATCCTCCGAAATCGTGAAAAACGACATACTATAGTATGCCCTCCGACACCATGGACTATAGCCTTTCGCTTTTGTGTGATTTTCACCTTTTTTTCAAATCCTCCGAAATCGTGAAAAACGACATACTATAGTATGCCCTCCGACACCATGGACTATAGCCTTTCGCTTTTGCGTGATTTTCACCTTTTTTTCAAATCCTCCGAAATCGTGAAAAACGACATACTATAGTATGCCCTCCGACACCATGGACTATAGCCTTTCGCTTTTGCGTGATTTTCACCTTTTTTTAAAAAAATCCTCCGAAATCGTGAAAAACGACATACTAGTATGCGGTCCGAGACCATGGACTATAGCCTTTCGCTTTTGCGTGATTTTCACCTTTTTTTTTTAAATCCTCCGAAATCGTTAAAAACGACATACTATAGTATGCCCTCCGACACCATGGACTATAGCCTTTCGCTTTTGCGTGATTTTCACCTTTTTTTCAAATCCTCCGAAATCGTGAAAAACGACATACTATAGTATGCCCTCCGACACCATGGACTATAGTCTTTCGCTTTTGCGTGATTTTCACCTTTTTTTTTAATCCTCCGAAATCGTGAAAAACGACATACTATATAGTATGCCCCCTGACACCATGGACTATAGCCTTTTGCTTTTGCGTGATTTTCACCTTTTTTTTTAAATCCTCCGAAATCGTTAAAAACGACATACTATAGTATGCTCTCCGACACCATGGACTATAGCCTTTCGCTTTTGCGTGATTTTCACCTTTTTTTCAAATCCTCCGAAATCGTGAAAAACGACATACTATAGTATGCCCTCCGACACCATGGACTATAGCCTTTCCCTTTTGCGTGATTTTCACATTTTTTTTTAATCCTCCGAAATCGTGAAAAACGACATACTATAGTATGCCCTCCGACACCATGGACTATAGCCTTTCGCTTTTGTGTGATTTTCACCTTTTTTTCAAATCCTCCGAAATCGTGAAAAACGACATACTATAGTATGCCCTCCGACACCATGGACTATAGCCTTTCGCTTTTGCGTGATTTTCACCTTTTTTTCAAATCCTCCGAAATCGTGAAAAACGACATACTATAGTATGCCCTCCGACACCATGGACTATAGCCTTTCGCTTTTGCGTGATTTTCACCTTTTTTTTTAAATCCTCCGAAATCGTGAAAAACGACATACTATAGTATGCCCTCCGACACCATGGACTATAGCCTTTCGCTTTTGCGTGATTTTCACCTTTTTTTCAAATCCTCCGAAATCGTGAAAAACGACATACTATAGTATGCCCTCCGACACCATGGACTATAGCCTTTCGCTTTTGCGTGATTTTCACCTTTTTTTTTAATCCTCCGAAATCGTGAAAAACGACATACTATAGTATGCCCTCCGACACGCCTTTCGCTTTTGCGTGATTTTCACCTTTTTTTTTTAAATCCTCCGAAATCGTGAAAAACGACATACTAGTATGCGGTCCGAGACCATGGACTATAGCCTTTCGCTTTTGCGTGATTTTCACCTTTTTTTTTAATCCTCCGAAATCGTGAAAAACGACATACTATAGTATGCCCTCCGACACGCCTTTCGCTTTTGCGTGATTTTCACCTTTTTTTTTTAAATCCTCCGAAATCGTGAAAAACGACATACTAGTATGCGGTCCGAGACCATGGACTATAGCCTTTCGCTTTTGCGTGATTTTCACCTTTTTTTTTAAATCCTCCGAAATCGTGAAAAACGACATACTATAGTATGCCCTCCGACACCATGGACTATAGCCTTTCGCTTTTGCGTGATTTTCACCTTTTTTTCAAATCCTCCGAAATCGTGAAAAACGACATACTATAGTATGCCCTCCGACACCATGGACTATAGCCTTTCGCTTTTGCGTGATTTTCACCTTTTTTTTTAATCCTCCGAAATCGTGAAAAACGACATACTATAGTATGCCCTCCGACACCATGGACTATAGCCTTTTGCTTTCGCGTGATTTTCACCTTTTTTTTAAATCCTCCGAAATCGTTAAAAACGACATACTATAGTATGCTCTCCGACACCATGGACTATAGCCTTTCGCTTTTGCGTGATTTTCACCTTTTTTTCAAATCCTCCGAAATCGTGAAAAACGACATACTATAGTATGCCCTCCGACACCATGGACTATAGCCTTTCGCTTTTGCGTGATTTTCACCTTTTTTTCAAATCCTCCGAAATCGTGAAAAACGACATACTATAGTATGCCCTCCGACACCATGGACTATAGCCTTTCGCTTTTGCGTGATTTTCACCTTTTTTTTTAAATCCTCCGAAATCGTGAAAAACGACATACTATAGTATGCCCTCCGACACCATGGACTATAGCCTTTCGCTTTTGCGTGATTTTCACCTTTTTTTCAAATCCTCCGAAATCGTGAAAAACGACATACTATAGTATGCCCTCCGACACCATGGACTATAGCCTTTCGCTTTTGCGTGATTTTCACCTTTTTTTTTAATCCTCCGAAATCGTGAAAAACGACATACTATAGTATGCCCTCCGACACCATGGACTATAGCCTTTTGCTTTCGCGTGATTTTCACCTTTTTTTTAAATCCTCCGAAATCGTGAAAAACGACATACTATAGTATGCCCTCCGACACCATGGACTATAGCCTTTCGCTTTTGCGTGATTTTCACCTTTTTTTCAAATCCTCCGAAATCGTGAAAAACGACATACTATAGTATGCCCTCCGACACCATGGACTATAGCCTTTTGCTTTTGCGTGATTTTCACCTTTTTTTTTAAATCCTCCGAAATCGTTAAAAACGACATACTATAGTATGCTCTCCGACACCATGGACTATAGCCTTTCGCTTTTGCGTGATTTTCACCTTTTTTTCAAATCCTCCGAAATCGTGAAAAACGACATACAATAGTATGCCCTCCGACACCATGGACTATCGATAGCCTTTCGCTTTTGCGTGATTTTCACCTTTTTTTTTAAATCCTCCGAAATCGTGAAAAACCACATACTATAGTATGCCCTCCGACACCATGGACTATAGCCTTTCGCTTTTGCGTGATTTTCACCTTTTTTTTTTAAATCCTCCGAAATCGTGAAAAACGACATACTATAGTATGCCCTCCGACACCATGGACTATAGCCTTTCGCTTTTGCGTGATTTTCACCTTTTTTTTTAAATCCTCCGAAATCGTGAAAAACGACATACTATAGTATGCCCTCCGACACCATGGACTATAGCCTTTCGCTTTTGCGTGATTTTCACCTTTTTTTCAAATCCTCCGAAATCGTGAAAAACGACATACTATAGTATGCCCTCCGACACCATGGACTATAGCCTTTCGCTTTTGCGTGATTTTCACCTTTTTTTTTAATCCTCCGAAATCGTGAAAAACGACATACTATAGTATGCCCTCCGACACCATGGACTATAGCCTTTCGCTTTTGCGTGATTTTCACCTTTTTTTTTAAAATCCTCCGAAATCGTGAAAAACGACATACTAGTATGCGGTCCGAGACCATGGACTATAGCCTTTCGCTTTTGCGTGATTTTCACCTTTTTTTTTAAATCCTCCGAAATCGTTAAAAACGACATACTATAGTATGCCCTCCGACACCATGGACTATAGCCTTTCGCTTTTGCGTGATTTTCACCTTTTTTTCAAATCCTCCGAAATCGTGAAAAACGACATACTATAGTATGCCCTCCGACACCATGGACTATAGCCTTTCGCTTTTGCGTGATTTTCACCTTTTTTTTTAATCCTCCGAAATCGTGAAAAACGACATACTATATAGTATGCCCCCTGACACCATGGACTATAGCCTTTTGCTTTTGCGTGATTTTCACCTTTTTTTTTAAATCCTCCGAAATCGTTAAAAACGACATACTATAGTATGCTCTCCGACACCATGGACTATAGCCTTTCGCTTTTGCGTGATTTTCACCTTTTTTTCAAATCCTCCGAAATCGTGAAAAACGACATACTATAGTATGCCCTCCGACACCATGGACTATAGCCTTTCCCTTTTGCGTGATTTTCACCTTTTTTTTTAATCCTCCGAAATCGTGAAAAACGACATACTATAGTATGCCCTCCGACACCATGGACTATAGCCTTTCGCTTTTGTGTGATTTTCACCTTTTTTTCAAATCCTCCGAAATCGTGAAAAACGACATACTATAGTATGCCCTCCGACACCATGGACTATAGCCTTTCGCTTTTGCGTGATTTTCACCTTTTTTTTTAAAAATCCTCCGAAATCGTGAAAAACGACATACTAGTATGCGGTCCGAGACCATGGACTATAGCCTTTCGCTTTTGCGTGATTTTCACCTTTTTTTTTTTAAATCCTCCGAAATCGTTAAAAACGACATACTATAGTATGCCCTCCGACACCATGGACTATAGCCTTTCGCTTTTGCGTGATTTTCACCTTTTTTTCAAATCCTCCGAAATCGTGAAAAACGACATACTATAGTATGCCCTCCGACACCATGGACTATAGTCTTTCGCTTTTGCGTGATTTTCACCTTTTTTTTTAATCCTCCGAAATCGTGAAAAACGACATACTATATAGTATGCCCCCTGACACCATGGACTATAGCCTTTTGCTTTTGCGTGATTTTCACCTTTTTTTTTAAATCCTCCGAAATCGTTAAAAACGACATACTATAGTATGCTCTCCGACACCATGGACTATAGCCTTTCGCTTTTGCGTGATTTTCACATTTTTTTCAAATCCTCCGAAATCGTGAAAAACGACATACTATAGTATGCCCTCCGACACCATGGACTATAGCCTTTCCCTTTTGCGTGATTTTCACATTTTTTTTTAATCCTCCGAAATCGTGAAAAACGACATACTATAGTATGCCCTCCGACACCATGGACTATAGCCTTTCGCTTTTGTGTGATTTTCACCTTTTTTTCAAATCCTCCGAAATCGTGAAAAACGACATACTATAGTATGCCCTCCGACACCATGGACTATAGCCTTTCGCTTTTGCGTGATTTTCACCTTTTTTTCAAATCCTCCGAAATCGTGAAAAACGACATACTATAGTATGCCCTCCGACACCATGGACTATAGCCTTTCGCTTTTGCGTGATTTTCACCTTTTTTTTTAAATCCTCCGAAATCGTGAAAAACGACATACTATAGTATGCCCTCCGACACCATGGACTATAGCCTTTCGCTTTTGCGTGATTTTCACCTTCTTTTCAAATCCTCCGAAATCGTGAAAAACGACATACTATAGTATGCCCTCCGACACCATGGACTATAGCCTTTCGCTTTTGCGTGATTTTCACCTTTTTTTTTAATCCTCCGAAATCGTGAAAAACGACATACTATAGTATGCCCTCCGACACGCCTTTCGCTTTTGCGTGATTTTCACCTTTTTTTTTTAAATCCTCCGAAATCGTGAAAAACGACATACTAGTATGCGGTCCGAGACCATGGACTATAGCCTTTCGCTTTTGCGTGATTTTCACCTTTTTTTTTAAATCCTCCGAAATCGTGAAAAACGACATACTATAGTATGCCCTCCGACACCATGGACTATAGCCTTTCGCTTTTGCGTGATTTTCACCTTTTTTTCAAATCCTCCGAAATCGTGAAAAACGACATACTATAGTATGCCCTCCGACACCATGGACTATAGCCTTTCGCTTTTGCGTGATTTTCACCTTTTTTTTTAATCCTCCGAAATCGTGAAAAACGACATACTATAGTATGCCCTCCGACACCATGGACTATAGCCTTTTGCTTTCGCGTGATTTTCACCTTTTTTTTTAAATCCTCCGAAATCGTTAAAAACGACATACTATAGTATGCTCTCCGACACCATGGACTATAGCCTTTCGCTTTTGCGTGATTTTCACCTTTTTTTCAAATCCTCCGAAATCGTGAAAAACGACATACTATAGTATGCCCTCCGACACCATGGACTATAGCCTTTCGCTTTTGCGTGATTTTCACCTTTTTTTCAAATCCTCCGAAATCGTGAAAAACGACATACTATAGTATGCCCTCCGACACCATGGACTATAGCCTTTCGCTTTTGCGTGATTTTCACCTTTTTTTTTAAATCCTCCGAAATCGTGAAAAACGACATACTATAGTATGCCCTCCGACACCATGGACTATAGCCTTTCGCTTTTGCGTGATTTTCACCTTTTTTTCAAATCCTCCGAAATCGTGAAAAACGACATACTATAGTATGCCCTCCGACACCATGGACTATAGCCTTTCGCTTTTGCGTGATTTTCACCTTTTTTTTTAATCCTCCGAAATCGTGAAAAACGACATACTATAGTATGCCCTCCGACACCATGGACTATAGCCTTTTGCTTTCGCGTGATTTTCACCTTTTTTTTAAATCCTCCGAAATCGTGAAAAACGACATACTATAGTATGCCCTCCGACACCATGGACTATAGCCTTTCGCTTTTGCGTGATTTTCACCTTTTTTTCAAATCCTCCGAAATCGTGAAAAACGACATACTATAGTATGCCCTCCGACACCATGGACTATAGCCTTTCGCTTTTGCGTGATTTTCACCTTTTTTTTAAAAATCCTCCGAAATCGTGAAAAACGACATACTAGTATGCGGTCCGAGACCATGGACTATAGCCTTTCGCTTTTGCGTGATTTTCACCTTTTTTTCAAATCCTCCGAAATCGTGAAAAACGACATACTATAGTATGCCCTCCGACACCATGGACTATAGCCTTTCGCTTTTGCGTGATTTTCACCTTTTTTTCAAATCCTCCGAAATCGTGAAAAACGACATACTATAGTATGCCCTCCGACACCATGGACTATAGCCTTTCGCTTTTGCGTGATTTTCACCTTTTTTTTTAATCCTCCGAAATCGTGAAAAACGACATACTATAGTATGCCCTCCGACACGCCTTTCGCTTTTGCGTGATTTCACCTTTTTTTTTAAAATCCTCCGAAATCGTGAAAAACGACATACTAGTATGCGGTCCGAGACCATGGACTATAGCCTTTCGCTTTTGCGTGATTTTCACCTTTTTTTTTAAATCCTCCGAAATCGTGAAAAACGACATACTATAGTATGCCCTCCGACACCATGGACTATAGCCTTTCGCTTTTGCGTGATTTTCACCTTTTTTTCAAATCCTCCGAAATCGTGAAAAACGACATACTATAGTATGCCCTCAGACACCATGGACTATAGCCTTTCGCTTTTGCGTGATTTTCACCTTTTTTTTTAATCCTCCGAAATCGTGGAAAAACGACATACTATAGTATGCCCTCCGACACCATGGACTATAGCCTTTTGCTTTCGCGTGATTTTCACCTTTTTTTTAAATCCTCCGAAATCGTTAAAAACGACATACTATAGTATGCTCTCCGACACCATGGACTATAGCCTTTCGCTTTTGCGTGATTTTCACCTTTTTTTCAAATCCTCCGAAATCGTGAAAAACGACATACTATAGTATGCCCTCCGACACCATGGACTATAGCCTTTCGCTTTTGCGTGATTTTCACCTTTTTTTTAAAATCCTCCAAAATCGTGAAAAACCACATACTATAGTATGCCCTCCGACACCATGGACTATAGCCTTTCGCTTTTGCGTGATTTTCACCTTTTTTTTTTAAATCCTCCGAAATCGTGAAAAACGACATACTATAGTATGCCCTCCGACACCATGGACTATAGCCTTTCGCTTTTGCGTGATTTTCACCTTTTTTTTTTTAAATCCTCCAAAATCGTGAAAAACGACATACTAGTATGCGGTCCGAGACCATGGACTATAGCCTTTCGCTTTTGCGTGATTTTCACCTTTTTTTCAAATCCTCCGAAATCGTGAAAAACGACATACTATAGTATGCCCTCCGACACCATGGACTATAGCCTTTCGCTTTTGCGTGATTTTCACCTTTTTTTCAAATCCTCCGAAATCGTGAAAAACGACATACTATAGTATGCCCTCCGACAACATGGACTATAGCCTTTCGCTTTTGCGTGATTTTCACCTTTTTTTTTAAATCCTCCGAAATCGTGAAAAACGACATACTATAGTATGCTCTCCGACACCATGGACTATAGCCTTTCGCTTTTGCGTGATTTTCACCTTTTTTTCAAATCCTCCGAAATCGTGAAAAACGACATACTATAGTATGCCCTCCGACACCATGGACTATAGCCTATCGCTTTTGCGTGATTTTCACCTTTTTTTTTAAAATCCTCCGAAATCGTGAAAAACGACATACTAGTATGCGGTCCGAGACCATGGACTATAGCCTTTCGCTTTTGCGTGATTTTCACCTTTTTTTTTTAAATCCTCCGAAATCGTTAAAAACGACATACTATAGTATGCCCTCCGACACCATGGACTATAGCCTTTCGCTTTTGCGTGATTTTCACCTTTTTTTCAAATCCTCCGAAATCGTGAAAAACGACATACTATAGTATGCCCTCCGACACCATGGACTATAGCCTTTCGCTTTTGCGTGATTTTCACCTTTTTTTTTAATCCTCCGAAATCGTGAAAAACGACATACTATATAGTATGCCCCCTGACACCATGGACTATAGCCTTTTGCTTTTGCGTGATTTTCACCTTTTTTTTTAAATCCTCCGAAATCGTTAAAAACGACATACTATAGTATGCTCTCCGACACCATGGACTATAGCCTTTCGCTTTTGCGTGATTTTCACCTTTTTTTCAAATCCTCCGAAATCGTGAAAAACGACATACTATAGTATGCCCTCCGACACCATGGACTATAGCCTTTCCCTTTTGCGTGATTTTCACATTTTTTTTTAATCCTCCGAAATCGTGAAAAACGACATACTATAGTATGCCCTCCGACACCATGGACTATAGCCTTTCGCTTTTGTGTGATTTTCACCTTTTTTTCAAATCCTCCGAAATCGTGAAAAACGACATACTATAGTATGCCCTCCGACACCATGGACTATAGCCTTTCGCTTTTGCGTGATTTTCACCTTTTTTTCAAATCCTCCGAAATCGTGAAAAACGACATACTATAGTATGCCCTCCGACACCATGGACTATAGCCTTTCGCTCTTGCGTGATTTTCACCTTTTTTTCAAATCCTCCGAAATCGTGAAAAACGACATACTATAGTATGCCCTCCGACACCATGGACTATAGCCTTTCGCTTTTGCGTGATTTTCACCGTTTTTTTTAATCCTCCGAAATCGTGAAAAACGACATACTATAGTATGCCCTCCGACACGCCTTTCGCTTTTGCGTGATTTTCACCTTTTTTTTTTAAATCCTCCGAAATCGTGAAAAACGACATACTAGTATGCGGTCCGAGACCATGGACTATAGCCTTTCGCTTTTGCGTGATTTTCACCTTTTTTTTTAAATCCTCCGAAATCGTGAAAAACGACATACTATAGTATGCCCTCCGACACCATGGACTATAGCCTTTCGCTTTTGCGTGATTTTCACCTTTTTTTCAAATCCTCCGAAATCGTGAAAAACGACATACTATAGTATGCCCTCCGACACCATGGACTATAGCCTTTCGCTTTTGCGTGATTTTCACCTTTTTTTTTAATCCTCCGAAATCGTGAAAAACGACATACTATAGTATGCCCTCCGACACCATGGACTATAGCCTTTTGCTTTCGCGTGATTTTCACCTTTTTTTTAAATCCTCCGAAATCGTTAAAAACGACATACTATAGTATGCTCTCCGACACCATGGACTATAGCCTTTCGCTTTTGCGTGATTTTCACCTTTTTTTCAAATCCTCCGAAATCGTGAAAAACGACATACTATAGTATGCCCTCCGACACCATGGACTATAGCCTTTCGCTTTTGCGTGATTTTCACCTTTTTTTCAAATCCTCCGAAATCGTGAAAAACGACATACTATAGTATGCCCTCCGACACCATGGACTATAGCCTTTCGCTTTTGCGTGATTTTCACCTTTTTTTTTAAATCCTCCGAAATCGTGAAAAACGACATACTATAGTATGCCCTCCGACACCATGGACTATAGCCTTTCGCTTTTGCGTGATTTTCACCTTTTTTTCAAATCCTCCGAAATCGTGAAAAACGACATACTATAGTATGCCCTCCGACACCATGGACTATAGCCTTTCGCTTTTGCGTGATTTTCACCTTTTTTTCAAATCCTCCGAAATCGTGAAAAACGACATACTATAGTATGCCCTCCGACACCATGGACTATAGCCTTTCGCTTTTGCGTGATTTTCACCTTTTTTTCAAATCCTCCGAAATCGTGAAAAACGACATACTATAGTATGCCCTCCGACACCATGGACTATAGCCTTTCGCTTTTGCGTGATTTTCACCTTTTTTTTTAATCCTCCGAAATCGTGAAAAACGACATACTATAGTATGCCCTCCGACACCATGGACTATAGCCTTTCGCTTTTGCGTGATTTTCACCTTTTTTTCAAATCCTCCGAAATCGTGAAAAACGACATACTATAGTATGCCCTCCGACACCATGGACTATAGCCTTTCGCTTTTGCGTGATTTTCACCTTTTTTTTTAATCCTCCGAAATCGTGAAAAACGACATACTATAGTATGCCCTCCGACACGCCTTTCGCTTTTGCGTGATTTTCACCTTTTTTTTAAAAATCCTCCGAAATCGTGAAAAACGACATACTAGTATGCGGTCCGAGACCATGGACTATAGCCTTTCGCTTTTGCGTGATTTTCACCTTTTTTTTTAAATCCTCCGAAATCGTGAAAAACGACATACTATAGTATGCCCTCCGACACCATGGACTATAGCCTTTCGCTTTTGCGTGATTTTCACCTTTTTTTCAAATCCTCCGAAATCGTGAAAAACGACATACTATAGTATGCCCTCAGACACCATGGACTATAGCCTTTCGCTTTTGCGTGATTTTCACCTTTTTTTTTAATCCTCCGAAATCGTGGAAAAACGACATACTATAGTATGCCCTCCGACACCATGGACTATAGCCTTTTGCTTTCGCGTGATTTTCACCTTTTTTTTAAATCCTCCGAAATCGTTAAAAACGACATACTATAGTATGCTCTCCGACACCATGGACTATAGCCTTTCGCTTTTGCGTGATTTTCACCTTTTTTTCAAATCCTCCGAAATCGTGAAAAACGACATACTATAGTATGCCCTCCGACACCATGGACTATAGCCTTTCGCTTTTGCGTGATTTTCACCTTTTTTTTAAAATCCTCCAAAATCGTGAAAAACCACATACTATAGTATGCCCTCCGACACCATGGACTATAGCCTTTCGCTTTTGCGTGATTTTCACCTTTTTTTTTTAAATCCTCCGAAATCGTGAAAAACGACATACTATAGTATGCCCTCCGACACCATGGACTATAGCCTTTCGCTTTTGCGTGATTTTCACCTTTTTTTTTAAAATCCTCCAAAATCGTGAAAAACGACATACTAGTATGCGGTCCGAGACCATGGACTATAGCCTTTCGCTTTTGCGTGATTTTCACCTTTTTTTCAAATCCTCCGAAATCGTGAAAAACGACATACTATAGTATGCCCTCCGACACCATGGACTATAGCCTTTCGCTTTTGCGTGATTTTCACCTTTTTTTCAAATCCTCCGAAATCGTGAAAAACGACATACTATAGTATGCCCTCCGACAACATGGACTATAGCCTTTCGCTTTTGCGTGATTTTCACCTTTTTTTTTAAATCCTCCGAAATCGTGAAAAACGACATACTATAGTATGCCCTCCCACACCATGGACTATAGCCTTTCGCTTTTGCGTGATTTTCATCTTTTTTTCAAATCCTCCGAAATCGTGAAAAACGACATACTATAGTATGCTCTCCGACACCATGGACTATAGCCTTTCGCTTTTGCGTGATTTTCACCTTTTTTTTTAAATCCTCCGAAATCGTTAAAAACGACATACTATAGTATGCTCTCCGACACCATGGACTATAGCCTTTCGCTTTTGCGTGATTTTCACCTTTTTTTCAAATCCTCCGAAATCGTGAAAAACGACATACTATAGTATGCCCTCCGACACCATGGACTATAGCCTTTCCCTTTTGCGTGATTTTCACATTTTTTTTTAATCCTCCGAAATCGTGAAAAACGACATACTATAGTATGCCCTCCGACACCATGGACTATAGCCTTTCGCTTTTGTGTGATTTTCACCTTTTTTTCAAATCCTCCGAAATCGTGAAAAACGACATACTATAGTATGCCCTCCGACACCATGGACTATAGCCTTTCGCTTTTGCGTGATTTTCACCTTTTTTTCAAATCCTCCGAAATCGTGAAAAACGACATACTATAGTATGCCCTCCGACACCATGGACTATAGCCTTTCGCTTTTGCGTGATTTTCACCTTTTTTTTTAAATCCTCCGAAATCGTGAAAAACGACATACTATAGTATGCCCTCCGACACCATGGACTATAGCCTTTCGCTTTTGCGTGATTTTCACCTTTTTTTCAAATCCTCCGAAATCGTGAAAAACGACATACTATAGTATGCCCTCCGACACCATGGACTATAGCCTTTCGCTTTTGCGTGATTTTCACCTTTTTTTTTAATCCTCCGAAATCGTGAAAAACGACATACTATAGTATGCCCTCCGACACGCCTTTCGCTTTTGCGTGATTTTCACCTTTTTTTTTAAATCCTCCGAAATCGTGAAAAACGACATACTAGTATGCGGTCCGAGACCATGGACTATAGCCTTTCGCTTTTGCGTGATTTTCACCTTTTTTTTTTAAATCCTCCGAAATCGTGAAAAACGACATACTATAGTATGCCCTCCGACACCATGGACTATATAGCCTTTCGCTTTTGCGTGATTTTCACCTTTTTTTCAAATCCTCCGAAATCGTGAAAAACGACATACTATAGTATGCCCTCCGACACCATGGACTATAGCCTTTCGCTTTTGCGTGATTTTCACCTTTTTTTTTAATCCTCCGAAATCGTGGAAAAACGACATACTATAGTATGCCCTCCGACACCATGGACTATAGCCTTTTGCTTTCGCGTGATTTTCACCTTTTTTTTAAATCCTCCGAAATCGTTAAAAACGACATACTATAGTATGCTCTCCGACACCATGGACTATAGCCTTTCGCTTTTGCGTGATTTTCACCTTTTTTTCAAATCCTCCGAAATCGTGAAAAACGACATACTATAGTATGCCCTCCGACACCATGGACTATAGCCTTTCGCTTTTGCGTGATTTTCACCTTTTTTTTTAAATCCTCCAAAATCGTGAAAAACCACATACTATAGTATGCCCTCCGACACCATGGACTATAGCCTTTCGCTTTTGCGTGATTTTCACCTTTTTTTTTAAAATCCTCCGAAATCGTGAAAAACGACATACTATAGTATGCCCTCCGACACCATGGACTATAGCCTTTCGCTTTTGCGTGATTTTCACCTTTTTTTTTTAAATCCTCCAAAATCGTGAAAAACGACATACTAGTATGCGGTCCGAGACCATGGACTATAGCCTTTCGCTTTTGCGTGATTTTCACCTTTTTTTTTAAAAATCCTCCGAAATCGTGAAAAACGACATACTATAGTATGCCCTCCGACACCATGGACTATAGCCTTTCGCTTTTGCGTGATTTTCACCTTTTTTTTTAATCCTCCGAAATCGTGAAAAACGACATACTATAGTATGCCCTCCGACACCATGGACTATAGCCTTTCGCTTTTGCGTGATTTTCACCTTTTTTTTTAAATCCTCCGAAATCGTGAAAAACGACATACTATAGTATGCCCTCCGACACCATGGACTATAGCCTTTCGCTTTTGCGTGATTTTCACCTTTTTTTTTTAAATCCTCCAAAATCGTGAAAAACGACATACTAGTATGCGGTCCGAGACCATGGACTATAGCCTTTCGCTTTTGCGTGATTTTCACCTTTTTTTCAAATCCTCCGAAATCGTGAAAAACGACATACAATAGTATGCCCTCCGACACCATGGACGATAGCCTTTCGCTTTTGCGTGATTTTCACCTTTTTTTTTAAAATCCTCCGAAATCGTGAAAAACGACATACTAGTATGCGGTCCGAGACCATGGACTATAGCCTTTCGCTTTTGCGTGATTTTCACCTTTTTTTTTAAATCCTCCGAAATCGTTAAAAACGACATACTATAGTATGCCCTCCGACACCATGGACTATAGCCTTTCGCTTTTGCGTGATTTTCACCTTTTTTTCAAATCCTCCGAAATCGTGAAAAACGACATACTATAGTATGCCCTCCGACACCATGGACTATAGCCTTTCGCTTTTGCGTGATTTTCACCTTTTTTTTTAATCCTCCGAAATCGTGAAAAACGACATACTATATAGTATGCCCCCTGACACCATGGACTATAGCCTTTCGCTTTTGCGTGATTTTCACCTTTTTTTTTAAATCCTCCGAAATCGTTAAAAACGACATACTATAGTATGCCCTCCGACACCATGGACTATAGCCTTTCGCTTTTGCGTGATTTTCACCTTTTTTTCAAATCCTCCGAAATCGTGAAAAACGACATACTATAGTATGCCCTCCGACACCATGGACTATAGCCTTTCGCTTTTGCGTGATTTTCACCTTTTTTTTTAATCCTCCGAAATCGTGAAAAACGACATACTATAGTATGCCCTCCGACACCATGGACTATAGCCTTTTGCTTTCGCGTGATTTTCACCTTTTTTTTTAAATCCTCCGAAATCGTTAAAAACGACATACTATAGTATGCTCTCCGACACCATGGACTATAGCCTTTCGCTTTTGCGTGATTTTCACCTTTTTTTCAAATCCTCCGAAATCGTGAAAAACGACATACTATAGTATGCCCTCCGACACCATGGACTATAGCCTTTTGCTTTTGCGTGATTTTCACCTTTTTTTTTAAAATCCTCCGAAATCGTTAAAAACGACATACTATAGTATGCTCTCCGACACCATGGACTATAGCCTTTCGCTTTTGCGTGATTTTCACCTTTTTTTCAAATCCTCCGAAATCGTGAAAAACGACATACTATAGTATGCCCTCCGACACCATGGACTATAGCCTTTCCCTTTTGCGTGATTTTCACCTTTTTTTTTAATCCTCCGAAATCGTGAAAAACGACATACTATAGTATGCCCTCCGACACCATGGACTATAGCCTTTCGCTTTTGTGTGATTTTCACCTTTTTTTCAAATCCTCCGAAATCGTGAAAAACGACATACTATAGTATGCCCTCCGACACCATGGACTATAGCCTTTCGCTTTTGCGTGATTTTCACCTTTTTTTCAAATCCTCCGAAATCGTGAAAAACGACATACTATAGTATGCCCTCCGACACCATGGACTATAGCCTTTCGCTTTTGCGTGATTTTCACCTTTTTTTTTAAATCCTCCGAAATCGTGAAAAACGACATACTATAGTATGCCCTCCGACACTATGGACTATAGCCTTTCGCTTTTGCGTGATTTTCACCTTTTTTTCAAATCCTCCGAAATCGTGAAAAACGACATCCTATAGTATGCCCTCCGACACCATGGACTATAGCCTTTCGCTTTTGCGTGATTTTCACCTTTTTTTTTAATCCTCCGAAATCGTGAAAAACGACATACTATAGTATGCCCTCCGACACGCCTTTCGCTTTTGCGTGATTTTCACCTTTTTTTTTTAAATCCTCCGAAATCGTGAAAAACGACATACTAGTATGCGGTCCGAGACCATGGACTATAGCCTTTCGCTTTTGCGTGATTTTCACCTTTTTTTTTAAATCCTCCGAAATCGTGAAAAACGACATACTATAGTATGCCCTCCGACACCATGGACTATAGCCTTTCGCTTTTGCGTGATTTTCACCTTTTTTTCAAATCCTCCGAAATCGTGAAAAACGACATACTATAGTATGCCCTCCGACACCATGGACTATAGCCTTTCGCTTTTGCGTGATTTTCACCTTTTTTTCAAATCCTCCGAAATCGTGAAAAACGACATACTATAGTATGCCCTCCGACACCATGGACTATAGCCTTTCGCTTTTGCGTGATTTTCACCTTTTTTTCAAATCCTCCGAAATCGTGAAAAACGACATACTATAGTATGCCCTCCGACACCATGGACTATAGCCTTTCGCTTTTGCGTGATTTTCACCTTTTTTTTTAATCCTCCGAAATCGTTAAAAACGACATACTATAGTATGCTCTCCGACACCATGGACTATAGCCTTTCGCTTTTGCGTGATTTTCACATTTTTTTCAAATCCTCCGAAATCGTGAAAAACGACATACTATAGTATGCCCTCCGACACCATGGACTATAGCCTTTCGCTTTTGCGTGATTTTCACCTTTTTTTTTTAAATCCTCCAAAATCGTGAAAAACGACATACTAGTATGCGGTCCGAGACCATGGACTATAGCCTTTCGCTTTTGCGTGATTTTCACCTTTTTTTTTAAATCCTCCGAAATCGTGAAAAACGACATACTATAGTATGCCCTCCGACACCATGGACTATAGCCTTTCGCTTTTGCGTGATTTTCACCTTTTTTTTTAATCCTCCGAAATCGTTAAAAACGACATACTATAGTATGCTCTCCGACACCATGGACTATAGCCTTTCGCTTTTCCGTGATTTTCACATTTTTTTCAAATCCTCCGAAATCGTGAAAAACGACATACTATAGTATGCCCTCCGACACCATGGACTATAGCCTTTCGCTTTTGCGTGATTTTCACCTTTTTTTTTAATCCTCCGAAATCGTTAAAAACGACATACTATAGTATGCTCTCCGACACCATGGACTATAGCCTTTCGCTTTTGCGTGATTTTCACATTTTTTTCAAATCCTCCGAAATCGTGAAAAACGACATACTATAGTATGCCCTCCGACACCATGGACTATAGCCTTTCGCTTTTGCGTGATTTTCACCTTTTTTTTTTTAAATCCTCCAAAATCGTGAAAAACGACATACTAGTATGCGGTCCGAGACCATGGACTATAGCCTTTCGCTTTTGCGTGATTTTCACCTTTTTTTTTAAATCCTCCGAAATCGTGAAAAACGACATACTATAGTATGCCCTCCGACACCATGGACTATAGCCTTTCGCTTTTGCGTGATTTTCACCTTTTTTTTTAATCCTCCGAAATCGTGAAAAACGACATACTATAGTATGCCCTCCGACACCATGGACTATAGCCTTTCGCTTTTGCGTGATTTTCACCTTTTTTTTTAAAATCCTCCGAAATCGTGAAAAACGACATACTATAGTATGCCCTCCGACACCATGGACTATAGCCTTTCGCTTTTGCGTGATTTTCACCTTTTTTTTTTAAATCCTCCAAAATCGTGAAAAACGACATACTAGTATGCGGTCCGAGACCATGGACTATAGCCTTTCGCTTTTGCGTGATTTTCACCTTTTTTTTTAAATCCTCCGAAATCGTGAAAAACGACATACTATAGTATGCCCTCCGACACCATGGACTATAGCCTTTCGCTTTTGCGTGATTTTCACCTTTTTTTTTTATCCTCCGAAATCGTTAAAAACGACATACTATAGTATGCTCTCCGACACCATGGACTATAGCCTTTCGCTTTTCCGTGATTTTCACATTTTTTTCAAATCCTCCGAAATCGTGAAAAACGACATACTATAGTATGCCCTCCGACACCATGGACTATAGCCTTTCGCTTTTGCGTGATTTTCACCTTTTTTTTTAATCCTCCGAAATCGTTAAAAACGACATACTATAGTATGCTCTCCGACACCATGGACTATAGCCTTTCGCTTTTGCGTGATTTTCACATTTTTTTCAAATCCTCCGAAATCGTGAAAAACGACATACTATAGTATGCCCTCCGACACCATGGACTATAGCCTTTCGCTTTTGCGTGATTTTCACCTTTTTTTTAAAAAATCCTCCAAAATCGTGAAAAACGACATACTAGTATGCGGTCCGAGACCATGGACTATAGCCTTTCGCTTTTGCGTGATTTTCACCTTTTTTTTAAATCCTCCGAAATCGTTAAAAACGACATACTATAGTATGCCCTCCGACACCATGGACTATAGCCTTTCGCTTTTGCGTGATTTTCACCTTTTTTTTTAATCCTCCGAAATCGTTAAAAACGACATACTATAGTATGCTCTCCGACACCATGGACTATAGCCTTTCGCTTTTGCGTGATTTTCACATTTTTTTCAAATCCTCCGAAATCGTGAAAAACGACATACTATAGTATGCCCTCCGACACCATGGACTATAGCCTTTCGCTTTTGCGTGATTTTCACCTTTTTTTTTAAAAATCCTCCAAAATCGTGAAAAACGACATACTAGTATGCGGTCCGAGACCATGGACTATAGCCTTTCGCTTTTGCGTGATTTTCACCTTTTTTTTTAAATCCTCCGAAATCGTGAAAAACGACATACTATAGTATGCCCTCCGACACCATGGACTATAGCCTTTCGCTTTTGCGTGATTTTCACCTTTTTTTTTAATCCTCCGAAATCGTGAAAAACGACATACTATAGTATGCCCTCCGACACCATGGACTATAGCCTTTCGCTTTTGCGTGATTTTCACCTTTTTTTTTTAAATCCTCCGAAATCGTGAAAAACGACATACTATAGTATG
Organism: Electrona antarctica; assembly: GCF_951216825.1. NCBI lineage: Eukaryota > Metazoa > Chordata > Actinopteri > Myctophiformes > Myctophidae > Electrona > Electrona antarctica. The sequence continues at coordinate 105,520 of NW_027637270.1, forward strand.
CCCTCCGACACCATGGACTATAGCCTTTCGCTTTTGCGTGATTTTCACCTTTTTTTTTAAAATCCTCCAAAATCGTGAAAAACGACATACTAGTATGCGGTCCGAGACCATGGACTATAGCCTTTCGCTTTTGCGTGATTTTCACCTTTTTTTTTAAATCCTCCGAAATCGTGAAAAACGACATACTATAGTATGCCCTCCGACACCATGGACTATAGCCTTTCGCTTTTGCGTGATTTTCACCTTTTTTTTTAATCCTCCGAAATCGTTAAAAACGACATACTATAGTATGCTCTCCGACACCATGGACTATAGCCTTTCGCTTTTCCGTGATTTTCACATTTTTTTCAAATCCTCCGAAATCGTGAAAAACGACATACTATAGTATGCCCTCCGACACCATGGACTATAGCCTTTCGCTTTTGCGTGATTTTCACCTTTTTTTTTAATCCTCCGAAATCGTTAAAAACGACATACTATAGTATGCTCTCCGACACCATGGACTATAGCCTTTCGCTTTTGCGTGATTTTCACATTTTTTTCAAATCCTCCGAAATCGTGAAAAACGACATACTATAGTATGCCCTCCGACACCATGGACTATAGCCTTTCGCTTTTGCGTGATTTTCACCTTTTTTTTTTAAATCCTCCGAAATCGTGAAAAACGACATACTATAGTATGCCCTCCGACACCATGGACTATAGCCTTTCGCTTTTGCGTGATTTTCACCTTTTTTTTTTAAATCCTCCAAAATCGTGAAAAACGACATACTAGTATGCGGTCCGAGACCATGGACTATAGCCTTTCGCTTTTGCGTGATTTTCACCTTTTTTTTTAAATCCTCCGAAATCGTGAAAAACGACATACTATAGTATGCCCTCCGACACCATGGACTATAGCCTTTCGCTTTTGCGTGATTTTCACCTTTTTTTTTAATCCTCCGAAATCGTTAAAAACGACATACTATAGTATGCTCTCCGACACCATGGACTATAGCCTTTCGCTTTTCCGTGATTTTCACATTTTTTTCAAATCCTCCGAAATCGTGAAAAACGACATACTATAGTATGCCCTCCGACACCATGGACTATAGCCTTTCGCTTTTGCGTGATTTTCACCTTTTTTTTTAATCCTCCGAAATCGTTAAAAACGACATACTATAGTATGCTCTCCGACACCATGGACTATAGCCTTTCGCTTTTGCGTGATTTTCACATTTTTTTCAAATCCTCCGAAATCGTGAAAAACGACATACTATAGTATGCCCTCCGACACCATGGACTATAGCCTTTCGCTTTTGCGTGATTTTCACCTTTTTTTTTAAAAATCCTCCAAAATCGTGAAAAACGACATACTAGTATGCGGTCCGAGACCATGGACTATAGCCTTTCGCTTTTGCGTGATTTTCACCTTTTTTTTTAAATCCTCCGAAATCGTGAAAAACGACATACTATAGTATGCCCTCCGACACCATGGACTATAGCCTTTCGCTTTTGCGTGATTTTCACCTTTTTTTTTAATCCTCCGAAATCGTGAAAAACGACATACTATAGTATGCCCTCCGACACCATGGACTATAGCCTTTCGCTTTTGCGTGATTTTCACCTTTTTTTCAAATCCTCCGAAATCGTGAAAAACGACATACTATAGTATGCCCTCCGACACCATGGACTATAGCCTTTCGCTTTTGCGTGATTTTCACCTTTTTTTCAAATCCTCCGAAATCGTGAAAAACGACATACTATAGTATGCCCTCCGACACCATGGACTATAGCCTTTCGCTTTTGCGTGATTTTCACCTTTTTTTTTAAATCCTCCGAAATCGTGAAAAACGACATACTATAGTATGCCCTCCGACACCATGGACTATAGCCTTTCACTTTTGCGTGATTTTCACCTTTTTTTCAAATCCTCCGAAATCGTGAAAAACGACATACTATAGTATGCCCTCCGACACCATGGACTATAGCCTTTCGCTTTTGCGTGATTTTCACCTTTTTTTTTAATCCTCCGAAATCGTGAAAAACGACATACTATAGTATGCCCTCCGACACGCCTTTCGCTTTTGCGTGATTTTCACCTTTTTTTTTTAAATCCTCCGAAATCGTGAAAAACGACATACTAGTATGCGGTCCGAGACCATGGACTATAGCCTTTCGCTTTTGCGTGATTTTCACCTTTTTTTTTAAATCCTCCGAAATCGTGAAAAACGACATACTATAGTATGCCCTCCGACACCATGGACTATAGCCTTTCGCTTTTGCGTGATTTTCACCTTTTTTTCAAATCCTCCGAAATCGTGAAAAACGACATACTATAGTATGCCCTCCGACACCATGGACTATAGCCTTTCGCTTTTGCGTGATTTTCACCTTTTTTTTTAATCCTCCGAAATCGTGAAAAACGACATACTATAGTATGCCCTCCGACACCATGGACTATAGCCTTTTGCTTTCGCGTGATTTTCACCTTTTTTTTAAATCCTCCGAAATCGTTAAAAACGACATACTATAGTATGCTCTCCGACACCATGGACTATAGCCTTTCGCTTTTGCGTGATTTTCACCTTTTTTTCAAATCCTCCGAAATCGTGAAAAACGACATACTATAGTATGCCCTCCGACACCATGGACTATAGCCTTTCGCTTTTGCGTGATTTTCACCTTTTTTTTTAAATCCTCCAAAATCGTGAAAAACCACATACTATAGTATGCCCTCCGACACCATGGACTATAGCCTTTCGCTTTTGCGTGATTTTCACCTTTTTTTCAAATCCTCCGAAATCGTGAAAAACGACATACTATAGTATGCCCTCCGACACCATGGACTATAGCCTTTCGCTTTTGCGTGATTTTCACCTTTTTTTCAAATCCTCCGAAATCGTGAAAAACGACATACTATAGTATGCCCTCCGACACCATGGACTATAGCCTTTCGCTTTTGCGTGATTTTCACCTTTTTTTCAAATCCTCCGAAATCGTGAAAAACGACATACTATAGTATGCCCTCCGACACCATGGACTATAGCCTTTCGCTTTTGCGTGATTTTCACCTTTTTTTTTAAATCCTCCGAAATCGTGAAAAACGACATACTATAGTATGCCCTCCGACACCATGGACTATAGCCTTTCGCTTTTGCGTGATTTTCACCTTTTTTTCAAATCCTCCGAAATTGTGAAAAACGACATACTATAGTATGCCCTCCGACACCATGGACTATAGCCTTTCGCTTTTGCGTGATTTTCACCTTTTTTTCAAATCCTCCGAAATCGTGAAAAACGACATACTATAGTATGCCCTCCGACACCATGGACTATAGCCTTTCGCTTTTGCGTGATTTTCACCTTTTTTTCAAATCCTCCGAAATCGTGAAAAACGACATACTATAGTATGCCCTCCGACACCATGGACTATAGCCTTTCGCTTTTGCGTGATTTTCACCTTTTTTTTTAATCCTCCGAAATCGTGAAAAACGACATACTATAGTATGCCCTCCGACACCATGGACTATAGCCTTTTGCTTTTGCGTGATTTTCACCTTTTTTTTTAAATCCTCCGAAATCGTTAAAAACGACATACTATAGTATGCTCTCCGACACCATGGACTATAGCCTTTCGCTTTTGCGTGATTTTCACCTTTTTTTCAAATCCTCCGAAATCGTGAAAAACGACATACAATAGTATGCCCTCCGACACCATGGACGATAGCCTTTCGCTTTTGCGTGATTTTCACCTTTTTTTTTAAATCCTCCGAAATCGTGAAAAACCACATACTATAGTATGCCCTCCGACACCATGGACTATAGCCTTTCGCTTTTGCGTGATTTTCACCTTTTTTTTTAAATCCTCCGAAATCGTGAAAAACGACATACTATAGTATGCCCTCCGACACCATGGACTATAGCCTTTCGCTTTTGCGTGATTTTCACCTTTTTTTCAAATCCTCCGAAATCGTGAAAAACGACATACTATAGTATGCCCTCCGACACCATGGACTATAGCCTTTCGCTTTTGCGTGATTTTCACCTTTTTTTTTAATCCTCCGAAATCGTGAAAAACGACATACTATAGTATGCCCTCCGACACCATGGACTATAGCCTTTCGCTTTTGCGTGATTTTCACCTTTTTTTTTTAAATCCTCCGAAATCGTGAAAAACGACATACTAGTATGCGGTCCGAGACCATGGACTATAGCCTTTCGCTTTTGCGTGATTTTCACCTTTTTTTTTAAATCCTCCGAAATCGTTAAAAACGACATACTATAGTATGCCCTCCGACACCATGGACTATAGCCTTTCGCTTTTGCGTGATTTTCACCTTTTTTTCAAATCCTCCGAAATCGTGAAAAACGACATACTATAGTATGCCCTCCGACACCATGGACTATAGCCTTTCGCTTTTGCGTGATTTTCACCTTTTTTTTTTATCCTCCGAAATCGTGAAAAACGACATACTATATAGTATGCCCCCTGACACCATGGACTATAGCCTTTTGCTTTTGCGTGATTTTCACCTTTTTTTTTAAATCCTCCGAAATCGTTAAAAACGACATACTATAGTATGCTCTCCGACACCATGGACTATAGCCTTTCGCTTTTGCGTGATTTTCACCTTTTTTTCAAATCCTCCGAAATCGTGAAAAACGACATACTATAGTATGCCCTCCGACACCATGGACTATAGCCTTTCGCTTTTGCGTGATTTTCACCTTTTTTTCAAATCCTCCGAAATCGTGAAAAACGACATACTATAGTATGCCCTCCGACACCATGGACTATAGCCTTTCGCTTTTGCGTGATTTTCACCTTTTTTTTTTATCCTCCGAAATCGTGAAAAACGACATACTATATAGTATGCCCCCTGACACCATGGACTATAGCCTTTTGCTTTTGCGTGATTTTCACCTTTTTTTTTAAATCCTCCGAAATCGTTAAAAACGACATACTATAGTATGCTCTCCGACACCATGGACTATAGCCTTTCGCTTTTGCGTGATTTTCACCTTTTTTTCAAATCCTCCGAAATCGTGAAAAACGACATACTATAGTATGCCCTCCGACACCATGGACTATAGCCTTTCCCTTTTGCGTGATTTTCACCTTTTTTTTTAATCCTCCGAAATCGTGAAAAACGACATACTATAGTATGCCCTCCGACACCATGGACTATAGCCTTTCGCTTTTGTGTGATTTTCACCTTTTTTTCAAATCCTCCGAAATCGTGAAAAACGACATACTATAGTATGCCCTCCGACACCATGGACTATAGCCTTTCGCTTTTGCGTGATTTTCACCTTTTTTTCAAATCCTCCGAAATCGTGAAAAACGACATACTATAGTATGCCCTCCGACACCATGGACTATAGCCTTTCGCTTTTGCGTGATTTTCACCTTTTTTTTTAAAATCCTCCGAAATCGTGAAAAACGACATACTAGTATGCCCTCCGACACCATGGACTATAGCCTTTCGCTTTTGCGTGATTTTCACCTTTTTTTTTAAATCCTCCGAAATCGTGAAAAACGACATACTATAGTATGCCCTCCGACACCATGGACTATAGCCTTTCGCTTTTGCGTGATTTTCACCTTTTTTTCAAATCCTCCGAAATCGTGAAAAACGACATACTATAGTATGCCCTCCGACACCATGGACTATAGCCTTTCGCTTTTGCGTGATTTTCACCTTTTTTTCAAATCCTCCGAAATCGTGAAAAACGACATACTATAGTATGCCCTCCGACACCATGGACTATAGCCTTTCGCTTTTGCGTGATTTTCACCTTTTTTTCAAATCCTCCGAAATCGTGAAAAACGACATACTATAGTATGCCCTCCGACACCATGGACTATAGCCTTTCGCTTTTGCGTGATTTTCACCTTTTTTTCAAATCCTCCGAAATCGTGAAAAACGACATACTATAGTATGCCCTCCGACACCATGGACTATAGCCTTTCGCTTTTGCGTGATTTTCACCTTTTTTTTTAATCCTCCGAAATCGTTAAAAACGACATACTATAGTCTGCTCTCCGACACCATGGACTATAGCCTTTCGCTTTTGCGTGATTTTCACATTTTTTTCAAATCCTCCGAAATCGTGAAAAACTACATACTATAGTATGCCCTCCGACACCATGGACTATAGCCTTTCGCTTTTGCGTGATTTTCACCTTTTTTTTTTAAATCCTCCAAAATCGTGAAAAACGACATACTAGTATGCGGTCCGAGACCATGGACTATAGCCTTTCGCTTTTGCGTGATTTTCACCTTTTTTTTTAAATCCTCCGAAATCGTGAAAAACGACATACTATAGTATGCCCTCCGACACCATGGACTATAGCCTTTCGCTTTTGCGTGATTTTCACCTTTTTTTTTAATCCTCCGAAATCGTTAAAAACGACATACTATAGTATGCTCTCCGACACCATGGACTATAGCCTTTCGCTTTTCCGTGATTTTCACATTTTTTTCAAATCCTCCGAAATCGTGAAAAACGACATACTATAGTATGCCCTCCGACACCATGGACTATAGCCTTTCGCTTTTGCGTGATTTTCACCTTTTTTTTTAATCCTCCGAAATCGTTAAAAACGACATACTATAGTATGCTCTCCGACACCATGGACTATAGCCTTTCGCTTTTGCGTGATTTTCACATTTTTTTCAAATCCTCCGAAATCGTGAAAAACGACATACTATAGTATGCCCTCCGACACCATGGACTATAGCCTTTCGCTTTTGCGTGATTTTCACCTTTTTTTTTTTAAATCCTCCAAAATCGTGAAAAACGACATACTAGTATGCGGTCCGAGACCATGGACTATAGCCTTTCGCTTTTGCGTGATTTTCACCTTTTTTTTTAATCCTCCGAAATCGTGAAAAACGACATACTATAGTATGCCCTCCGACACCATGGACTATAGCCTTTCGCTTTTGCGTGATTTTCACCTTTTTTTTTTAAATCCTCCGAAATCGTGAAAAACGACATACTATAGTATGCCCTCCGACACCATGGACTATAGCCTTTCGCTTTTGCGTGATTTTCACCTTTTTTTTTTAAATCCTCCAAAATCGTGAAAAACGACATACTAGTATGCGGTCCGAGACCATGGACTATAGCCTTTCGCTTTTGCGTGATTTTCACCTTTTTTTTTAAATCCTCCGAAATCGTGAAAAACGACATACTATAGTATGCCCTCCGACACCATGGACTATAGCCTTTCGCTTTTGCGTGATTTTCACCTTTTTTTTTAATCCTCCGAAATCGTTAAAAACGACATACTATAGTATGCTCTCCGACACCATGGACTATAGCCTTTCGCTTTTCCGTGATTTTCACATTTTTTTCAAATCCTCCGAAATCGTGAAAAACGACATACTATAGTATGCCCTCCGACACCATGGACTATAGCCTTTCGCTTTTGCGTGATTTTCACCTTTTTTTTTAATCCTCCGAAATCGTTAAAAACGACATACTATAGTATGCTCTCCGACACCATGGACTATAGCCTTTCGCTTTTGCGTGATTTTCACATTTTTTTCAAATCCTCCGAAATCGTGAAAAACGACATACTATAGTATGCCCTCCGACACCATGGACTATAGCCTTTCGCTTTTGCGTGATTTTCACCTTTTTTTTTTTAAATCCTCCAAAATCGTGAAAAACGACATACTAGTATGCGGTCCGAGACCATGGACTATAGCCTTTCGCTTTTGCGTGATTTTCACCTTTTTTTTTAAATCCTCCGAAATCGTTAAAAACGACATACTATAGTATGCCCTCCGACACCATGGACTATAGCCTTTCGCTTTTGCGTGATTTTCACCTTTTTTTTTAATCCTCCGAAATCGTTAAAAACGACATACTATAGTATGCTCTCCGACACCATGGACTATAGCCTTTCGCTTTTGCGTGATTTTCACATTTTTTTCAAATCCTCCGAAATCGTGAAAAACGACATACTATAGTATGCCCTCCGACACCATGGACTATAGCCTTTCGCTTTTGCGTGATTTTCACCTTTTTTTTTTTAAATCCTCCAAAATCGTGAAAAACGACATACTAGTATGCGGTCCGAGACCATGGACTATAGCCTTTCGCTTTTGCGTGATTTTCACCTTTTTTTTTAAATCCTCCGAAATCGTGAAAAACGACATACTATAGTATGCCCTCCGACACCATGGACTATAGCCTTTCGCTTTTGCGTGATTTTCACCTTTTTTTTTAATCCTCCGAAATCGTGAAAAACGACATACTATAGTATGCCCTCCGACACCATGGACTATAGCCTTTCGCTTTTGCGTGATTTTCACCTTTTTTTTTTAAATCCTCCGAAATCGTGAAAAACGACATACTATAGTATGCCCTCCGACACCATGGACTATAGCCTTTCGCTTTTGCGTGATTTTCACCTTTTTTTTTTAAATCCTCCAAAATCGTGAAAAACGACATACTAGTATGCGGTCCGAGACCATGGACTATAGCCTTTCGCTTTTGCGTGATTTTCACCTTTTTTTTTAAATCCTCCGAAATCGTGAAAAACGACATACTATAGTATGCCCTCCGACACCATGGACTATAGCCTTTCGCTTTTGCGTGATTTTCACCTTTTTTTTTAATCCTCCGAAATCGTTAAAAACGACATACTATAGTATGCTCTCCGACACCATGGACTATAGCCTTTCGCTTTTCCGTGATTTTCACATTTTTTTCAAATCCTCCGAAATCGTGAAAAACGACATACTATAGTATGCCCTCCGACACCATGGACTATAGCCTTTCGCTTTTGCGTGATTTTCACCTTTTTTTTTAATCCTCCGAAATCGTTAAAAACGACATACTATAGTATGCTCTCCGACACCATGGACTATAGCCTTTCGCTTTTGCGTGATTTTCACATTTTTTTCAAATCCTCCGAAATCGTGAAAAACGACATACTATAGTATGCCCTCCGACACCATGGACTATAGCCTTTCGCTTTTGCGTGATTTTCACCTTTTTTTTTTTAAATCCTCCAAAATCGTGAAAAACGACATACTAGTATGCGGTCCGAGACCATGGACTATAGCCTTTCGCTTTTGCGTGATTTTCACCTTTTTTTTTAAATCCTCCGAAATCGTGAAAAACGACATACTATAGTATGCCCTCCGACACCATGGACTATAGCCTTTCGCTTTTGCGTGATTTTCACCTTTTTTTTTAATCCTCCGAAATCGTGAAAAACGACATACTATAGTATGCCCTCCGACACCATGGACTATAGCCTTTCGCTTTTGCGTGATTTTCACCTTTTTTTTTTTAATCCTCCGAAATCGTGAAAAACGACATACTATAGTATGCCCTCCGACACCATGGACTATAGCCTTTCGCTTTTGCGTGATTTTCACCTTTTTTTTTAATCCTCCGAAATCGTGAAAAACGACATACTATAGTATGCCCTCCGACACCATGGACTATAGCCTTTCGCTTTTGCGTGATTTTCACCTTTTTTTCAAATCCTCCGAAATCGTGAAAAACGACATACTATAGTATGCCCTCCGACAACATGGACTATAGCCTTTCGCTTTTGCGTGATTTTCACCTTTTTTTTTTAAATCCTCCGAAATCGTGAAAAACGACATACTATAGTATGCCCTCCCACACCATGGACTATAGCCTTTCGCTTTTGCGTGATTTTCACCTTTTTTTCAAATCCTCCGAAATCGTGAAAAACGACATACTATAGTATGCCCTCCGACACCATGGACTATAGCCTTTCGCTTTTGCGTGATTTTCACCTTTTTTTTTAATCCTCCGAAATCGTGAAAAACGACATACTATAGTATGCCCTCCGACACCATGGACTATAGCCTTTTGCTTTTGCGTGATTTTCACCTTTTTTTTTAAATCCTCCGAAATCGTTAAAAACGACATACTATAGTATGCTCTCCGACACCATGGACTATAGCCTTTCGCTTTTGCGTGATTTTCACCTTTTTTTCAAATCCTCCGAAATCGTGAAAAACGACATACTATAGTATGCCCTCCGACACCATGGACTATAGCCTTTTGCTTTTGCGTGATTTTCACCTTTTTTTTTTAAAATCCTCCGAAATCGTGAAAAACGACATACTAGTATGCGGTCCGAGACCATGGACTATAGCCTTTCGCTTTTGCGTGATTTTCACCTTTTTTTTTAATCCTCCGAAATCGTGAAAAACGACATACTATAGTATGCCCTCCGACACCATGGACTATAGCCTTTTGCTTTCGCGTGATTTTCACCTTTTTTTTAAATCCTCCGAAATCGTTAAAAACGACATACTATAGTATGCTCTCCGACACCATGGACTATAGCCTTTCGCTTTTGCGTGATTTTCACCTTTTTTTCAAATCCTCCGAAATCGTGAAAAACGACATACTATAGTATGCCCTCCGACACCATGGACTATAGCCTTTCGCTTTTGCGTGATTTTCACCTTTTTTTCAAATCCTCCGAAATCGTGAAAAACGACATACTATAGTATGCCCTCCGACACCATGGACTATAGCCTTTCGCTTTTGCGTGATTTTCACCTTTTTTTCAAATCCTCCGAAATCGTGAAAAACGACATACTATAGTATGCCCTCCGACACCATGGACTATAGCCTTTCGCTTTTGCGTGATTTTCACCTTTTTTTCAAATCCTCCGAAATCGTGAAAAACGACATACTATAGTATGCCCTCCGACACCATGGACTATAGCCTTTCGCTTTTGCGTGATTTTCACCTTTTTTTTTAATCCTCCGAAATCGTTAAAAACGACATACTATAGTATGCTCTCCGACACCATGGACTATAGCCTTTCGCTTTTGCGTGATTTTCACATTTTTTTCAAATCCTCCGAAATCGTGAAAAACGACATACTATAGTATGCCCTCCGACACCATGGACTATAGCCTTTCGCTTTTGCGTGATTTTCACCTTTTTTTTTTAAATCCTCCAAAATCGTGAAAAACGACATACTAGTATGCGGTCCGAGACCATGGACTATAGCCTTTCGCTTTTGCGTGATTTTCACCTTTTTTTTTAAATCCTCCGAAATCGTGAAAAACGACATACTATAGTATGCCCTCCGACACCATGGACTATAGCCTTTCGCTTTTGCGTGATTTTCACCTTTTTTTTTAATCCTCCGAAATCGTTAAAAACGACATACTATAGTATGCTCTCCGACACCATGGACTATAGCCTTTCGCTTTTCCGTGATTTTCACATTTTTTTCAAATCCTCCGAAATCGTGAAAAACGACATACTATAGTATGCCCTCCGACACCATGGACTATAGCCTTTCGCTTTTGCGTGATTTTCACCTTTTTTTTTAATCCTCCGAAATCGTTAAAAACGACATACTATAGTATGCTCTCCGACACCATGGACTATAGCCTTTCGCTTTTGCGTGATTTTCAAATTTTTTTCAAATCCTCCGAAATCGTGAAAAACGACATACTATAGTATGCCCTCCGACACCATGGACTATAGCCTTTCGCTTTTGCGTGATTTTCACCTTTTTTTTTTTAAATCCTCCAAAATCGTGAAAAACGACATACTAGTATGCGGTCCGAGACCATGGACTATAGCCTTTCGCTTTTGCGTGATTTTCACCTTTTTTTTTAAATCCTCCGAAATCGTGAAAAACGACATACTATAGTATGCCCTCCGACACCATGGACTATAGCCTTTCGCTTTTGCGTGATTTTCACCTTTTTTTTTAATCCTCCGAAATCGTGAAAAACGACATACTATAGTATGCCCTCCGACACCATGGACTATAGCCTTTCGCTTTTGCGTGATTTTCACCTTTTTTTTTTAAATCCTCCGAAATCGTGAAAAACGACATACTATAGTATGCCCTCCGACACCATGGACTATAGCCTTTCGCTTTTGCGTGATTTTCACCTTTTTTTTTTAAATCCTCCAAAATCGTGAAAAACGACATACTAGTATGCGGTCCGAGACCATGGACTATAGCCTTTCGCTTTTGCGTGATTTTCACCTTTTTTTTTAAATCCTCCGAAATCGTGAAAAACGACATACTATAGTATGCCCTCCGACACCATGGACTATAGCCTTTCGCTTTTGCGTGATTTTCACCTTTTTTTTTAATCCTCCGAAATCGTGAAAAACGACATACTATAGTATGCTCTCCGACACCATGGACTATAGCCTTTCGCTTTTGCGTGATTTTCACCTTTTTTTCAAATCCTCCGAAATCGTGAAAAACGACATACTATAGTATGCCCTCCGACACCATGGACTATAGCCTTTCCCTTTTGCGTGATTTTCACCTTTTTTTTTAATCCTCCGAAATCGTGAAAAACGACATACTATAGTATGCCCTCCGACACCATGGACTATAGCCTTTCGCTTTTGTGTGATTTTCACCTTTTTTTCAAATCCTCCGAAATCGTGAAAAACGACATACTATAGTATGCCCTCCGACACCATGGACTATAGCCTTTCGCTTTTGCGTGATTTTCACCTTTTTTTCAAATCCTCCGAAATCGTGAAAAACGACATACTATAGTATGCCCTCCGACACCATGGACTATAGCCTTTCGCTTTTGCGTGATTTTCACCTTTTTTTTTAAATCCTCCGAAATCGTGAAAAACGACATACTATAGTATGCCCTCCGACACCATGGACTATAGCCTTTCGCTTTTGCGTGATTTTCACCTTTTTTTCAAATCCTCCGAAATCGTGAAAAACGACATCCTATAGTATGCCCTCCGACACCATGGACTATAGCCTTTCGCTTTTGCGTGATTTTCACCTTTTTTTTTAATCCTCCGAAATCGTGAAAAACGACATACTATAGTATGCCCTCCGACACGCCTTTCGCTTTTGCGTGATTTTCACCTTTTTTTTTTAAATCCTCCGAAATCGTGAAAAACGACATACTAGTATGCGGTCCGAGACCATGGACTATAGCCTTTCGCTTTTGCGTGATTTTCACCTTTTTTTTTAAATCCTCCGAAATCGTGAAAAACGACATACTATAGTATGCCCTCCGACACCATGGACTATAGCCTTTCGCTTTTGCGTGATTTTCACCTTTTTTTCAAATCCTCCGAAATCGTGAAAAACGACATACTATAGTATGCCCTCCGACACCATGGACTATAGCCTTTCGCTTTTGCGTGATTTTCACCTTTTTTTCAAATCCTCCGAAATCGTGAAAAACGACATACTATAGTATGCCCTCCGACACCATGGACTATAGCCTTTCGCTTTTGCGTGATTTTCACCTTTTTTTCAACTATAGTATGCCCTCCGACACCATGGACTATAGCCTTTCGCTTTTGCGTGATTTTCACCTTTTTTTTTAATCCTCCGAAATCGTGAAAAACGACATACTATAGTATGCCCTCCGACACCATGGACTATAGCCTTTCGCTTTTGCGTGATTTTCACCTTTTTTTTTAATCCTCCGAAATCGTGAAAAACGACATACTATAGTATGCCCTCCGACACCATGGACTATAGCCTTTCGCTTTTGCGTGATTTTCACCTTTTTTTCAAATCCTCCGAAATCGTGAAAAACGACATACTATAGTATGCCCTCCGACAACATGGACTATAGCCTTTCGCTTTTGCGTGATTTTCACCTTTTTTTTTTAAATCCTCCGAAATCGTGAAAAACGACATACTATAGTATGCCCTCCCACACCATGGACTATAGCCTTTCGCTTTTGCGTGATTTTCACCTTTTTTTCAAATCCTCCGAAATCGTGAAAAACGACATACTATAGTATGCCCTCCGACACCATGGACTATAGCCTTTCGCTTTTGCGTGATTTTCACCTTTTTTTTTAATCCTCCGAAATCGTGAAAAACGACATACTATAGTATGCCCTCCGACACCATGGACTATAGCCTTTTGCTTTTGCGTGATTTTCACCTTTTTTTTTAAATCCTCCGAAATCGTTAAAAACGACATACTATAGTATGCTCTCCGACACCATGGACTATAGCCTTTCGCTTTTGCGTGATTTTCACCTTTTTTTCAAATCCTCCGAAATCGTGAAAAACGACATACTATAGTATGCCCTCCGACACCATGGACTATAGCCTTTTGCTTTTGCGTGATTTTCACCTTTTTTTTTAAAAATCCTCCGAAATCGTGAAAAACGACATACTAGTATGCGGTCCGAGACCATGGACTATAGCCTTTCGCTTTTGCGTGATTTTCACCTTTTTTTTTAATCCTCCGAAATCGTGAAAAACGACATACTATAGTATGCCCTCCGACACCATGGACTATAGCCTTTTGCTTTCGCGTGATTTTCACCTTTTTTTTAAATCCTCCGAAATCGTTAAAAACGACATACTATAGTATGCTCTCCGACACCATGGACTATAGCCTTTCGCTTTTGCGTGATTTTCACCTTTTTTTCAAATCCTCCGAAATCGTGAAAAACGACATACTATAGTATGCCCTCCGACACCATGGACTATAGCCTTTCGCTTTTGCGTGATTTTCACCTTTTTTTCAAATCCTCCGAAATCGTGAAAAACGACATACTATAGTATGCCCTCCGACACCATGGACTATAGCCTTTCGCTTTTGCGTGATTTTCACCTTTTTTTCAAATCCTCCGAAATCGTGAAAAACGACATACTATAGTATGCCCTCCGACACCATGGACTATAGCCTTTCGCTTTTGCGTGATTTTCACCTTTTTTTCAAATCCTCCGAAATCGTGAAAAACGACATACTATAGTATGCCCTCCGACACCATGGACTATAGCCTTTCGCTTTTGCGTGATTTTCACCTTTTTTTTTAATCCTCCGAAATCGTTAAAAACGACATACTATAGTATGCTCTCCGACACCATGGACTATAGCCTTTCGCTTTTGCGTGATTTTCACATTTTTTTCAAATCCTCCGAAATCGTGAAAAACGACATACTATAGTATGCCCTCCGACACCATGGACTATAGCCTTTCGCTTTTGCGTGATTTTCACCTTTTTTTTTTAAATCCTCCAAAATCGTGAAAAACGACATACTAGTATGCGGTCCGAGACCATGGACTATAGCCTTTCGCTTTTGCGTGATTTTCACCTTTTTTTTTAAATCCTCCGAAATCGTGAAAAACGACATACTATAGTATGCCCTCCGACACCATGGACTATAGCCTTTCGCTTTTGCGTGATTTTCACCTTTTTTTTTAATCCTCCGAAATCGTTAAAAACGACATACTATAGTATGCTCTCCGACACCATGGACTATAGCCTTTCGCTTTTCCGTGATTTTCACATTTTTTTCAAATCCTCCGAAATCGTGAAAAACGACATACTATAGTATGCCCTCCGACACCATGGACTATAGCCTTTCGCTTTTGCGTGATTTTCACCTTTTTTTTTAATCCTCCGAAATCGTTAAAAACGACATACTATAGTATGCTCTCCGACACCATGGACTATAGCCTTTCGCTTTTGCGTGATTTTCACATTTTTTTCAAATCCTCCGAAATCGTGAAAAACGACATACTATAGTATGCCCTCCGACACCATGGACTATAGCCTTTCGCTTTTGCGTGATTTTCACCTTTTTTTTTTTAAATCCTCCAAAATCGTGAAAAACGACATACTAGTATGCGGTCCGAGACCATGGACTATAGCCTTTCGCTTTTGCGTGATTTTCACCTTTTTTTTTAAATCCTCCGAAATCGTGAAAAACGACATACTATAGTATGCCCTCCGACACCATGGACTATAGCCTTTCGCTTTTGCGTGATTTTCACCTTTTTTTTTAATCCTCCGAAATCGTGAAAAACGACATACTATAGTATGCCCTCCGACACCATGGACTATAGCCTTTCGCTTTTGCGTGATTTTCACCTTTTTTTTTTAAATCCTCCGAAATCGTGAAAAACGACATACTATAGTATGCCCTCCGACACCATGGACTATAGCCTTTCGCTTTTGCGTGATTTTCACCTTTTTTTTTAAAATCCTCCAAAATCGTGAAAAACGACATACTAGTATGCGGTCCGAGACCATGGACTATAGCCTTTCGCTTTTGCGTGATTTTCACCTTTTTTTTTAAATCCTCCGAAATCGTGAAAAACGACATACTATAGTATGCCCTCCGACACCATGGACTATAGCCTTTCGCTTTTGCGTGATTTTCACCTTTTTTTTTAATCCTCCGAAATCGTGAAAAACGACATACTATAGTATGCCCTCCGACACCATGGACTATAGCCTTTCGCTTTTGCGTGATTTTCACCTTTTTTTCAAATCCTCCGAAATCGTGAAAAACGACATACTATAGTATGCCCTCCGACACCATGGACTATAGCCTTTCGCTTTTGCGTGATTTTCACCTTTTTTTCAAATCCTCCGAAATCGTGAAAAACGACATACTATAGTATGCCCTCCGACACCATGGACTATAGCCTTTCGCTTTTGCGTGATTTTCAACTTTTTTTTTAAATCCTCCGAAATCGTGAAAAACGACATACTATAGTATGCCCTCCGACACCATGGACTATAGCCTTTCGCTTTTGCGTGATTTTCACCTTTTTTTTTAATCCTCCGAAATCGTTAAAAACGACATACTATAGTATGCTCTCCGACACCATGGACTATAGCCTTTCGCTTTTGCGTGATTTTCACATTTTTTTCAAATCCTCCGAAATCGTGAAAAACGACATACTATAGTATGCCCTCCGACACCATGGACTATAGCCTTTCGCTTTTGCGTGATTTTCACCTTTTTTTTTTAAATCCTCCAAAATCGTGAAAAACGACATACTAGTATGCGGTCCGAGACCATGGACTATAGCCTTTCGCTTTTGCGTGATTTTCACCTTTTTTTTTAAATCCTCCGAAATCGTGAAAAACGACATACTATAGTATGCCCTCCGACACCATGGACTATAGCCTTTCGCTTTTGCGTGATTTTCACCTTTTTTTTTAATCCTCCGAAATCGTTAAAAACGACATACTATAGTATGCTCTCCGACACCATGGACTATAGCCTTTCGCTTTTCCGTGATTTTCACATTTTTTTCAAATCCTCCGAAATCGTGAAAAACGACATACTATAGTATGCCCTCCGACACCATGGACTATAGCCTTTCGCTTTTGCGTGATTTTCACCTTTTTTTTTAATCCTCCGAAATCGTTAAAAACGACATACTATAGTATGCTCTCCGACACCATGGACTATAGCCTTTCGCTTTTGCGTGATTTTCACATTTTTTTCAAATCCTCCGAAATCGTGAAAAACGACATACTATAGTATGCCCTCCGACACCATGGACTATAGCCTTTCGCTTTTGCGTGATTTTCACCTTTTTTTTTTTAAATCCTCCAAAATCGTGAAAAACGACATACTAGTATGCGGTCCGAGACCATGGACTATAGCCTTTCGCTTTTGCGTGATTTTCACCTTTTTTTTTAAATCCTCCGAAATCGTGAAAAACGACATACTATAGTATGCCCTCCGACACCATGGACTATAGCCTTTCGCTTTTGCGTGATTTTCACCTTTTTTTTTAATCCTCCGAAATCGTGAAAAACGACATACTATAGTATGCCCTCCGACACCATGGACTATAGCCTTTCGCTTTTGCGTGATTTTCACCTTTTTTTTTTAAATCCTCCGAAATCGTGAAAAACGACATACTATAGTATGCCCTCCGACACCATGGACTATAGCCTTTCGCTTTTGCGTGATTTTCACCTTTTTTTTTAAAATCCTCCAAAATCGTGAAAAACGACATACTAGTATGCGGTCCGAGACCATGGACTATAGCCTTTCGCTTTTGCGTGATTTTCACCTTTTTTTTTAAATCCTCCGAAATCGTGAAAAACGACATACTATAGTATGCCCTCCGACACCATGGACTATAGCCTTTCGCTTTTGCGTGATTTTCACCTTTTTTTTTAATCCTCCGAAATCGTGAAAAACGACATACTATAGTATGCCCTCCGACACCATGGACTATAGCCTTTCGCTTTTGCGTGATTTTCACCTTTTTTTCAAATCCTCCGAAATCGTGAAAAACGACATACTATAGTATGCCCTCCGACACCATGGACTATAGCCTTTCGCTTTTGCGTGATTTTCACCTTTTTTTCAAATCCTCCGAAATCGTGAAAAACGACATACTATAGTATGCCCTCCGACACCATGGACTATAGCCTTTCGCTTTTGCGTGATTTTCAACTTTTTTTTTAAATCCTCCGAAATCGTGAAAAACGACATACTATAGTATGCCCTCCGACACCATGGACTATAGCCTTTCACTTTTGCGTGATTTTCACCTTTTTTTCAAATCCTCCGAAATCGTGAAAAACGACATACTATAGTATGCCCTCCGACACCATGGACTATAGCCTTTCGCTTTTGCGTGATTTTCACCTTTTTTTTTAATCCTCCGAAATCGTGAAAAACGACATACTATAGTATGCCCTCCGACACGCCTTTCGCTTTTGCGTGATTTTCACCTTTTTTTTTTAAATCCTCCGAAATCGTGAAAAACGACATACTAGTATGCGGTCCGAGACCATGGACTATAGCCTTTCGCTTTTGCGTGATTTTCACCTTTTTTTTTAAATCCTCCGAAATCGTGAAAAACGACATACTATAGTATGCCCTCCGACACCATGGACTATAGCCTTTCGCTTTTGCGTGATTTTCACCTTTTTTTCAAATCCTCCGAAATCGTGAAAAACGACATACTATAGTATGCCCTCCGACACCATGGACTATAGCCTTTCGCTTTTGCGTGATTTTCACCTTTTTTTTTAATCCTCCGAAATCGTGAAAAACTACATACTATAGTATGCCCTCCGACACCATGGACTATAGCCTTTTGCTTTCGCGTGATTTTCACCTTTTTTTTAAATCCTCCGAAATCGTTAAAAACGACATACTATAGTATGCTCTCCGACACCATGGACTATAGCCTTTCGCTTTTGCGTGATTTTCACCTTTTTTTCAAATCCTCCGAAATCGTGAAAAACGACATACTATAGTATGCCCTCCGACACCATGGACTATAGCCTTTCGCTTTTGCGTGATTTTCACCTTTTTTTTTAAATCCTCCAAAATCGTGAAAAACCACATACTATAGTATGCCCTCCGACACCATGGACTATAGCCTTTCGCTTTTGCGTGATTTTCACCTTTTTTTCAAATCCTCCGAAATCGTGAAAAACGACATACTATAGTATGCCCTCCGACACCATGGACTATAGCCTTTCGCTTTTGCGTGATTTTCACCTTTTTTTCAAATCCTCCGAAATCGTGAAAAACGACATACTATAGTATGCCCTCCGACACCATGGACTATAGCCTTTCGCTTTTGCGTGATTTTCACCTTTTTTTCAAATCCTCCGAAATCGTGAAAAACGACATACTATAGTATGCCCTCCGACACCATGGACTATAGCCTTTCGCTTTTGCGTGATTTTCACCTTTTTTTTTAAATCCTCCGAAATCGTGAAAAACGACATACTATAGTATGCCCTCCGACACCATGGACTATAGCCTTTCGCTTTTGCGTGATTTTCACCTTTTTTTCAAATCCTCCGAAATTGTGAAAAACGACATACTATAGTATGCCCTCCGACACCATGGACTATAGCCTTTCGCTTTTGCGTGATTTTCACCTTTTTTTCAAATCCTCCGAAATCGTGAAAAACGACATACTATAGTATGCCCTCCGACACCATGGACTATAGCCTTTCGCTTTTGCGTGATTTTCACCTTTTTTTCAAATCCTCCGAAATCGTGAAAAACGACATACTATAGTATGCCCTCCGACACCATGGACTATAGCCTTTCGCTTTTGCGTGATTTTCACCTTTTTTTTTAATCCTCCGAAATCGTGAAAAACGACATACTATAGTATGCCCTCCGACACCATGGACTATAGCCTTTTGCTTTTGCGTGATTTTCACCTTTTTTTTTAAATCCTCCGAAATCGTTAAAAACGACATACTATAGTATGCTCTCCGACACCATGGACTATAGCCTTTCGCTTTTGCGTGATTTTCACCTTTTTTTCAAATCCTCCGAAATCGTGAAAAACGACATACAATAGTATGCCCTCCGACACCATGGACGATAGCCTTTCGCTTTTGCGTGATTTTCACCTTTTTTTTTAAATCCTCCGAAATCGTGAAAAACCACATACTATAGTATGCCCTCCGACACCATGGACTATAGCCTTTCGCTTTTGCGTGATTTTCACCTTTTTTTTTTAAATCCTCCGAAATCGTGAAAAACGACATACTATAGTATGCCCTCCGACACCATGGACTATAGCCTTTCGCTTTTGCGTGATTTTCACCTTTTTTTTTAAATCCTCCGAAATCGTGAAAAACGACATACTATAGTATGCCCTCCGACACCATGGACTATAGCCTTTCGCTTTTGCGTGATTTTCACCTTTTTTTCAAATCCTCCGAAATCGTGAAAAACGACATACTATAGTATGCCCTCCGACACCATGGACTATAGCCTTTCGCTTTTGCGTGATTTTCACCTTTTTTTTTAATCCTCCGAAATCGTGAAAAACGACATACTATAGTATGCCCTCCGACACCATGGACTATAGCCTTTCGCTTTTGCGTGATTTTCACCTTTTTTTTTAAAATCCTCCGAAATCGTGAAAAACGACATACTATAGTATGCCCTCCGACACCATGGACTATAGCCTTTCGCTTTTGCGTGATTTTCACCTTTTTTTTTAAATCCTCCGAAATCGTTAAAAACGACATACTATAGTATGCCCTCCGACACCATGGACTATAGCCTTTCGCTTTTGCGTGATTTTCACCTTTTTTTCAAATCCTCCGAAATCGTGAAAAACGACATACTATAGTATGCCCTCCGACACCATGGACTATAGCCTTTCGCTTTTGCGTGATTTTCACCTTTTTTTTTTATCCTCCGAAATCGTGAAAAACTACATACTATATAGTATGCCCCCTGACACCATGGACTATAGCCTTTTGCTTTTGCGTGATTTTCACCTTTTTTTTTAAATCCTCCGAAATCGTTAAAAACGACATACTATAGTATGCTCTCCGACACCATGGACTATAGCCTTTCGCTTTTGCGTGATTTTCACCTTTTTTTCAAATCCTCCGAAATCGTGAAAAACGACATACTATAGTATGCCCTCCGACACCATGGACTATAGCCTTTCCCTTTTGCGTGATTTTCACCTTTTTTTTTAATCCTCCGAAATCGTGAAAAACGACATACTATAGTATGCCCTCCGACACCATGGACTATAGCCTTTCGCTTTTGTGTGATTTTCACCTTTTTTTCAAATCCTCCGAAATCGTGAAAAACGACATACTATAGTATGCCCTCCGACACCATGGACTATAGCCTTTCGCTTTTGCGTGATTTTCACCTTTTTTTCAAATCCTCCGAAATCGTGAAAAACGACATACTATAGTATGCCCTCCGACACCATGGACTATAGCCTTTCGCTTTTGCGTGATTTTCACCTTTTTTTTTAAAATCCTCCGAAATCGTGAAAAACGACATACTAGTATGCCCTCCGACACCATGGACTATAGCCTTTCGCTTTTGCGTGATTTTCACCTTTTTTTTTAAATCCTCCGAAATCGTGAAAAACGACATACTATAGTATGCCCTCCGACACCATGGACTATAGCCTTTCGCTTTTGCGTGATTTTCACCTTTTTTTCAAATCCTCCGAAATCGTGAAAAACGACATACTATAGTATGCCCTCCGACACCATGGACTATAGCCTTTCGCTTTTGCGTGATTTTCACCTTTTTTTTTAATCCTCCGAAATCGTGAAAAACGACATACTATAGTATGCCCTCCGACACGCCTTTCGCTTTTGCGTGATTTTCACCTTTTTTTTTTAAATCCTCCGAAATCGTGAAAAACGACATACTAGTATGCGGTCCGAGACCATGGACTATAGCCTTTCGCTTTTGCGTGATTTTCACCTTTTTTTTTAAATCCTCCGAAATCGTGAAAAACGACATACTATAGTATGCCCTCCGACACCATGGACTATAGCCTTTCGCTTTTGCGTGTTTTTCACCTTTTTTTCAAATCCTCCGAAATCGTGAAAAACGACATACTATAGTATGCCCTCCGACACCATGGACTATAGCCTTTCGCTTTTGCGTGATTTTCACCTTTTTTTTTAATCCTCCGAAATCGTGAAAAACGACATACTATAGTATGCCCTCCGACACCATGGACTATAGCCTTTTGCTTTCGCGTGATTTTCACCTTTTTTTTAAATCCTCCGAAATCGTTAAAAACGACATACTATAGTATGCTCTCCGACACCATGGACTATAGCCTTTCGCTTTTGCGTGATTTTCACCTTTTTTTCAAATCCTCCGAAATCGTGAAAAACGACATACTATAGTATGCCCTCCGACACCATGGACTATAGCCTTTCGCTTTTGCGTGATTTTCACCTTTTTTTCAAATCCTCCGAAATCGTGAAAAACGACATACTATAGTATGCCCTCCGACACCATGGACTATAGCCTTTCGCTTTTGCGTGATTTTCACCTTTTTTTTTAAATCCTCCGAAATCGTGAAAAACGACATACTATAGTATGCCCTCCGACACCATGGACTATAGCCTTTCGCTTTTGCGTGATTTTCACCTTTTTTTCAAATCCTCCGAAATCGTGAAAAACGACATACTATAGTATGCCCTCCGACACCATGGACTATAGCCTTTCGCTTTTGCGTGATTTTCACCTTTTTTTTTAAATCCTCCGAAATCGTGAAAAACGACATACTATAGTATGCCCTCCGACACCATGGACTATAGCCTTTCGCTTTTGCGTGATTTTCACCTTTTTTTCAAATCCTCCGAAATCGTGAAAAACGACATACTATAGTATGCCCTCAGACACCATGGACTATAGCCTTTCGCTTTTGCGTGATTTTCACCTTTTTTTTTAATCCTCCGAAATCGTGGAAAAACGACATACTATAGTATGCCCTCCGACACCATGGACTATAGCCTTTTGCTTTCGCGTGATTTTCACCTTTTTTTTAAATCCTCCGAAATCGTTAAAAACGACATACTATAGTATGCTCTCCGACACCATGGACTATAGCCTTTCGCTTTTGCGTGATTTTCACCTTTTTTTCAAATCCTCCGAAATCGTGAAAAACGACATACTATAGTATGCCCTCCGACACCATGGACTATAGCCTTTCGCTTTTGCGTGATTTTCACCTTTTTTTTAAAATCCTCCAAAATCGTGAAAAACCACATACTATAGTATGCCCTCCGACACCATGGACTATAGCCTTTCGCTTTTGCGTGATTTTCACCTTTTTTTTTTAAATCCTCCGAAATCGTGAAAAACGACATACTATAGTATGCCCTCCGACACCATGGACTATAGCCTTTCGCTTTTGCGTGATTTTCACCTTTTTTTTTAAAATCCTCCAAAATCGTGAAAAACGACATACTAGTATGCGGTCCGAGACCATGGACTATAGCCTTTCGCTTTTGCGTGATTTTCACCTTTTTTTCAAATCCTCCGAAATCGTGAAAAACGACATACTATAGTATGCCCTCCGACACCATGGACTATAGCCTTTCGCTTTTGCGTGATTTTCACCTTTTTTTCAAATCCTCCGAAATCGTGAAAAACGACATACTATAGTATGCCCTCCGACAACATGGACTATAGCCTTTCGCTTTTGCGTGATTTTCACCTTTTTTTTTAAATCCTTCGAAATCGTGAAAAACGACATACTATAGTATGCCCTCCCACACCATGGACTATAGCCTTTCGCTTTTGCGTGATTTTCACCTTTTTTTCAAATCCTCCGAAATCGTGAAAAACGACATACTATAGTATGCCCTCCGACACCATGGACTATAGCCTTTCGCTTTTGCGTGATTTTCACCTTTTTTTTTAATCCTCCGAAATCGTGAAAAACGACATACTATAGTATGCCCTCCGACACCATGGACTATAGCCTTTTGCTTTTGCGTGATTTTCACTTTTTTTTTAAATCCTCCGAAATCGTGAAAAACGACATACTATAGTATGCCCTCCGACACCATGGACTATAGCCTTTCGCTTTTGCGTGATTTTCACTTTTTTTTTTAAAATCCTCCAAAATCGTGAAAAACGACATACTAGTATGCGGTCCGACACCATGGACTATAGCCTTTCGCTTTTGCGTGATTTTCACCTTTTTTTTTAATCCTCCGAAATCGTGAAAAACGACATACTATAGTATGCCCTCCGACACCATGGACTATAGCCTTTTGCTTTTGCGTGATTTTCACCTTTTTTTTTAAATCCTCCGAAATCGTTAAAAACGACATACTATAGTATGCTCTCCGACACCATGGACTATAGCCTTTCGCTTTTGCGTGATTTTCACCTTTTTTTCAAATCCTCCGAAATCGTGAAAAACGACATACAATAGTATGCCCTCCGACACCATGGACGATAGCCTTTCGCTTTTGCGTGATTTTCACCTTTTTTTTTAAATCCTCCGAAATCGTGAAAAACCACATACTATAGTATGCCCTCCGACACCATGGACTATAGCCTTTCGCTTTTGCGTGATTTTCACCTTTTTTTTTTAAATCCTCCGAAATCGTGAAAAACGACATACTATAGTATGCCCTCCGACACCATGGACTATAGCCTTTCGCTTTTGCGTGATTTTCACCTTTTTTTTTAAATCCTCCGAAATCGTGAAAAACGACATACTATAGTATGCCCTCCGACACCATGGACTATAGCCTTTCGCTTTTGCGTGATTTTCACCTTTTTTTCAAATCCTCCGAAATCGTGAAAAACGACATACTATAGTATGCCCTCCGACACCATGGACTATAGCCTTTCGCTTTTGCGTGATTTTCACCTTTTTTTTTAATCCTCCGAAATCGTGAAAAACGACATACTATAGTATGCCCTCCGACACCATGGACTATAGCCTTTCGCTTTTGCGTGATTTTCACCTTTTTTTTTTAAATCCTCCGAAATCGTGAAAAACGACATACTAGTATGCGGTCCGAGACCATGGACTATAGCCTTTCGCTTTTGCGTGATTTTCACCTTTTTTTTTAAATCCTCCGAAATCGTTAAAAACGACATACTATAGTATGCCCTCCGACACCATGGACTATAGCCTTTCGCTTTTGCGTGATTTTCACCTTTTTTTCAAATCCTCCGAAATCGTGAAAAACGACATACTATAGTATGCCCTCCGACACCATGGACTATAGCCTTTCGCTTTTGCGTGATTTTCACCTTTTTTTTTAATCCTCCGAAATCGTGAAAAACGACATACTATATAGTATGCCCCCTGACACCATGGACTATAGCCTTTTGCTTTTGCGTGATTTTCACCTTTTTTTTTAAATCCTCCGAAATCGTTAAAAACGACATACTATAGTATGCTCTCCGACACCATGGACTATAGCCTTTCGCTTTTGCGTGATTTTCACCTTTTTTTCAAATCCTCCGAAATCGTGAAAAACGACATACTATAGTATGCCCTCCGACACCATGGACTATAGCCTTTCCCTTTTGCGTGATTTTCACCTTTTTTTCAAATCCTCCGAAATCGTGAAAAACGACATACTATAGTATGCCCTCCGACACCATGGACTATAGCCTTTCCCTTTTGCGTGATTTTCACCTTTTTTTTTAAAATCCTCCAAAATCGTGAAAAACGACATACTAGTATGCGGTCCGACACCATGGACTATAGCCTTTCGCTTTTGCGTGATTTTCACCTTTTTTTTTAATCCTCCGAAATCGTGAAAAACGACATACTATAGTATGCCCTCCGACACCATGGACTATAGCCTTTTGCTTTTGCGTGATTTTCACCTTTTTTTTTAAATCCTCCGAAATCGTTAAAAACGACATACTATAGTATGCTCTCCGACACCATGGACTATAGCCTTTCGCTTTTGCGTGATTTTCACCTTTTTTTCAAATCCTCCGAAATCGTGAAAAACGACATACAATAGTATGCCCTCCGACACCATGGACGATAGCCTTTCGCTTTTGCGTGATTTTCACCTTTTTTTTTAAATCCTCCGAAATCGTGAAAAACCACATACTATAGTATGCCCTCCGACACCATGGACTATAGCCTTTCGCTTTTGCGTGATTTTCACCTTTTTTTTTTAAATCCTCCGAAATCGTGAAAAACGACATACTATAGTATGCCCTCCGACACCATGGACTATAGCCTTTCGCTTTTGCGTGATTTTCACCTTTTTTTTTAAATCCTCCGAAATCGTGAAAAACGACATACTATAGTATGCCCTCCGACACCATGGACTATAGCCTTTCGCTTTTGCGTGATTTTCACCTTTTTTTCAAATCCTCCGAAATCGTGAAAAACGACATACTATAGTATGCCCTCCGACACCATGGACTATAGCCTTTCGCTTTTGCGTGATTTTCACCTTTTTTTCAAATCCTCCGAAATCGTGAAAAACGACATACTATAGTATGCCCTCCGACACCATGGACTATAGCCTTTCCCTTTTGCGTGATTTTCACCTTTTTTTTTAATCCTCCGAAATCGTGAAAAACGACATACTATAGTATGCCCTCCGACACCATGGACTATAGCCTTTCGCTTTTGTGTGATTTTCACCTTTTTTTCAAATCCTCCGAAATCGTGAAAAACGACATACTATAGTATGCCCTCCGACACCATGGACTATAGCCTTTCGCTTTTGCGTGATTTTCACCTTTTTTTCAAATCCTCCGAAATCGTGAAAAACGACATACTATAGTATGCCCTCCGACACCATGGACTATAGCCTTTCGCTTTTGCGTGATTTTCACCTTTTTTTAAAAAAATCCTCCGAAATCGTGAAAAACGACATACTAGTATGCGGTCCGAGACCATGGACTATAGCCTTTCGCTTTTGCGTGATTTTCACCTTTTTTTTTTAAATCCTCCGAAATCGTTAAAAACGACATACTATAGTATGCCCTCCGACACCATGGACTATAGCCTTTCGCTTTTGCGTGATTTTCACCTTTTTTTCAAATCCTCCGAAATCGTGAAAAACGACATACTATAGTATGCCCTCCGACACCATGGACTATAGTCTTTCGCTTTTGCGTGATTTTCACCTTTTTTTTTAATCCTCCGAAATCGTGAAAAACGACATACTATATAGTATGCCCCCTGACACCATGGACTATAGCCTTTTGCTTTTGCGTGATTTTCACCTTTTTTTTTAAATCCTCCGAAATCGTTAAAAACGACATACTATAGTATGCTCTCCGACACCATGGACTATAGCCTTTCGCTTTTGCGTGATTTTCACCTTTTTTTCAAATCCTCCGAAATCGTGAAAAACGACATACTATAGTATGCCCTCCGACACCATGGACTATAGCCTTTCCCTTTTGCGTGATTTTCACATTTTTTTTTAATCCTCCGAAATCGTGAAAAACGACATACTATAGTATGCCCTCCGACACCATGGACTATAGCCTTTCGCTTTTGTGTGATTTTCACCTTTTTTTCAAATCCTCCGAAATCGTGAAAAACGACATACTATAGTATGCCCTCCGACACCATGGACTATAGCCTTTCGCTTTTGCGTGATTTTCACCTTTTTTTCAAATCCTCCGAAATCGTGAAAAACGACATACTATAGTATGCCCTCCGACACCATGGACTATAGCCTTTCGCTTTTGCGTGATTTTCACCTTTTTTTTTAAATCCTCCGAAATCGTGAAAAACGACATACTATAGTATGCCCTCCGACACCATGGACTATAGCCTTTCGCTTTTGCGTGATTTTCACCTTTTTTTCAAATCCTCCGAAATCGTGAAAAACGAC
The DNA here is from genome assembly GCF_951216825.1 of Electrona antarctica. Taxonomy (NCBI): domain Eukaryota; kingdom Metazoa; phylum Chordata; class Actinopteri; order Myctophiformes; family Myctophidae; genus Electrona; species Electrona antarctica. The sequence goes on from NW_027637270.1 coordinate 133,385, forward strand.
ATACCATAGTATGCCCTCCGACACCATGGACTATAGCCTTTCGCTTTTGCGTGATTTTCACCTTTTTTTTTAATCCTCCGAAATCGTGAAAAACGACATACTATAGTATGCCCTCCGACACGCCTTTCGCTTTTGCGTGATTTTCACCTTTTTTTTTTAAATCCTCCGAAATCGTGAAAAACGACATACTAGTATGCGGTCCGAGACCATGGACTATAGCCTTTCGCTTTTGCGTGATTTTCACCTTTTTTTTTAATCCTCCGAAATCGTGAAAAACGACATACTATAGTATGCCCTCCGACACGCCTTTCGCTTTTGCGTGATTTTCACCTTTTTTTTTTAAATCCTCCGAAATCGTGAAAAACGACATACTAGTATGCGGTCCGAGACCATGGACTATAGCCTTTCGCTTTTGCGTGATTTTCACCTTTTTTTTTAAATCCTCCGAAATCGTGAAAAACGACATACTATAGTATGCCCTCCGACACCATGGACTATAGCCTTTCGCTTTTGCGTGATTTTCACCTTTTTTTCAAATCCTCCGAAATCGTGAAAAACGACATACTATAGTATGCCCTCCGACACCATGGACTATAGCCTTTCGCTTTTGCGTGATTTTCACCTTTTTTTTTAATCCTCCGAAATCGTGAAAAACGACATACTATAGTATGCCCTCCGACACCATGGACTATAGCCTTTTGCTTTCGCGTGATTTTCACCTTTTTTTAAATCCTCCGAAATCGTTAAAAACGACATACTATAGTATGCTCTCCGACACCATGGACTATAGCCTTTCGCTTTTGCGTGATTTTCACCTTTTTTTCAAATCCTCCGAAATCGTGAAAAACGACATACTATAGTATGCCCTCCGACACCATGGACTATAGCCTTTCGCTTTTGCGTGATTTTCACCTTTTTTTCAAATCCTCCGAAATCGTGAAAAACGACATACTATAGTATGCCCTCCGACACCATGGACTATAGCCTTTCGCTTTTGCGTGATTTTCACCTTTTTTTTTAAATCCTCCGAAATCGTGAAAAACGACATACTATAGTATGCCCTCCGACACCATGGACTATAGCCTTTCGCTTTTGCGTGATTTTCACCTTTTTTTCAAATCCTCCGAAATCGTGAAAAACGACATACTATAGTATGCCCTCCGACACCATGGACTATAGCCTTTCGCTTTTGCGTGATTTTCACCTTTTTTTTTAATCCTCCGAAATCGTGAAAAACGACATACTATAGTATGCCCTCCGACACCATGGACTATAGCCTTTTGCTTTCGCGTGATTTTCACCTTTTTTTTAAATCCTCCGAAATCGTGAAAAACGACATACTATAGTATGCCCTCCGACACCATGGACTATAGCCTTTCGCTTTTGCGTGATTTTCACCTTTTTTTCAAATCCTCCGAAATCGTGAAAAACGACATACTATAGTATGCCCTCCGACACCATGGACTATAGCCTTTTGCTTTTGCGTGATTTTCACCTTTTTTTTTAAATCCTCCGAAATCGTTAAAAACGACATACTATAGTATGCTCTCCGACACCATGGACTATAGCCTTTCGCTTTTGCGTGATTTTCACCTTTTTTTCAAATCCTCCGAAATCGTGAAAAACGACATACAATAGTATGCCCTCCGACACCATGGACTATCGATAGCCTTTCGCTTTTGCGTGATTTTCACCTTTTTTTTTAAATCCTCCGAAATCGTGAAAAACCACATACTATAGTATGCCCTCCGACACCATGGACTATAGCCTTTCGCTTTTGCGTGATTTTCACCTTTTTTTTTTAAATCCTCCGAAATCGTGAAAAACGACATACTATAGTATGCCCTCCGACACCATGGACTATAGCCTTTCGCTTTTGCGTGATTTTCACCTTTTTTTTTAAATCCTCCGAAATCGTGAAAAACGACATACTATAGTATGCCCTCCGACACCATGGACTATAGCCTTTCGCTTTTGCGTGATTTTCACCTTTTTTTCAAATCCTCCGAAATCGTGAAAAACGACATACTATAGTATGCCCTCCGACACCATGGACTATAGCCTTTCGCTTTTGCGTGATTTTCACCTTTTTTTTTAATCCTCCGAAATCGTGAAAAACGACATACTATAGTATGCCCTCCGACACCATGGACTATAGCCTTTCGCTTTTGCGTGATTTTCACCTTTTTTTTTAAAATCCTCCGAAATCGTGAAAAACGACATACTAGTATGCGGTCCGAGACCATGGACTATAGCCTTTCGCTTTTGCGTGATTTTCACCTTTTTTTTTAAATCCTCCGAAATCGTTAAAAACGACATACTATAGTATGCCCTCCGACACCATGGACTATAGCCTTTCGCTTTTGCGTGATTTTCACCTTTTTTTCAAATCCTCCGAAATCGTGAAAAACGACATACTATAGTATGCCCTCCGACACCATGGACTATAGCCTTTCGCTTTTGCGTGATTTTCACCTTTTTTTTTAATCCTCCGAAATCGTGAAAAACGACATACTATATAGTATGCCCCCTGACACCATGGACTATAGCCTTTTGCTTTTGCGTGATTTTCACCTTTTTTTTTAAATCCTCCGAAATCGTTAAAAACGACATACTATAGTATGCTCTCCGACACCATGGACTATAGCCTTTCGCTTTTGCGTGATTTTCACCTTTTTTTCAAATCCTCCGAAATCGTGAAAAACGACATACTATAGTATGCCCTCCGACACCATGGACTATAGCCTTTCCCTTTTGCGTGATTTTCACCTTTTTTTTTAATCCTCCGAAATCGTGAAAAACGACATACTATAGTATGCCCTCCGACACCATGGACTATAGCCTTTCGCTTTTGTGTGATTTTCACCTTTTTTTCAAATCCTCCGAAATCGTGAAAAACGACATACTATAGTATGCCCTCCGACACCATGGACTATAGCCTTTCGCTTTTGCGTGATTTTCACCTTTTTTTTTAAAAATCCTCCGAAATCGTGAAAAACGACATACTAGTATGCGGTCCGAGACCATGGACTATAGCCTTTCGCTTTTGCGTGATTTTCACCTTTTTTTTTTAAATCCTCCGAAATCGTTAAAAACGACATACTATAGTATGCCCTCCGACACCATGGACTATAGCCTTTCGCTTTTGCGTGATTTTCACCTTTTTTTCAAATCCTCCGAAATCGTGAAAAACGACATACTATAGTATGCCCTCCGACACCATGGACTATAGTCTTTCGCTTTTGCGTGATTTTCACCTTTTTTTTTAATCCTCCGAAATCGTGAAAAACGACATACTATATAGTATGCCCCCTGACACCATGGACTATAGCCTTTTGCTTTTGCGTGATTTTCACCTTTTTTTTTAAATCCTCCGAAATCGTTAAAAACGACATACTATAGTATGCTCTCCGACACCATGGACTATAGCCTTTCGCTTTTGCGTGATTTTCACCTTTTTTTCAAATCCTCCGAAATCGTGAAAAACGACATACTATAGTATGCCCTCCGACACCATGGACTATAGCCTTTCCCTTTTGCGTGATTTTCACATTTTTTTTTAATCCTCCGAAATCGTGAAAAACGACATACTATAGTATGCCCTCCGACACCATGGACTATAGCCTTTCGCTTTTGTGTGATTTTCACCTTTTTTTCAAATCCTCCGAAATCGTGAAAAACGACATACTATAGTATGCCCTCCGACACCATGGACTATAGCCTTTCGCTTTTGCGTGATTTTCACCTTTTTTTCAAATCCTCCGAAATCGTGAAAAACGACATACTATAGTATGCCCTCCGACACCATGGACTATAGCCTTTCGCTTTTGCGTGATTTTCACCTTTTTTTTTAAATCCTCCGAAATCGTGAAAAACGACATACTATAGTATGCCCTCCGACACCATGGACTATAGCCTTTCGCTTTTGCGTGATTTTCACCTTTTTTTCAAATCCTCCGAAATCGTGAAAAACGACATACTATAGTATGCCCTCCGACACCATGGACTATAGCCTTTCGCTTTTGCGTGATTTTCACCTTTTTTTTTAATCCTCCGAAATCGTGAAAAACGACATACTATAGTATGCCCTCCGACACGCCTTTCGCTTTTGCGTGATTTTCACCTTTTTTTTTTAAATCCTCCGAAATCGTGAAAAACGACATACTAGTATGCGGTCCGAGACCATGGACTATAGCCTTTCGCTTTTGCGTGATTTTCACCTTTTTTTTTAAATCCTCCGAAATCGTGAAAAACGACATACTATAGTATGCCCTCCGACACCATGGACTATAGCCTTTCGCTTTTGCGTGATTTTCACCTTTTTTTCAAATCCTCCGAAATCGTGAAAAACGACATACTATAGTATGCCCTCCGACACCATGGACTATAGCCTTTCGCTTTTGCGTGATTTTCACCTTTTTTTTTAATCCTCCGAAATCGTGAAAAACGACATACTATAGTATGCCCTCCGACACCATGGACTATAGCCTTTTGCTTTCGCGTGATTTTCACCTTTTTTTTTAAATCCTCCGAAATCGTTAAAAACGACATACTATAGTATGCTCTCCGACACCATGGACTATAGCCTTTCGCTTTTGCGTGATTTTCACCTTTTTTTCAAATCCTCCGAAATCGTGAAAAACGACATACTATAGTATGCCCTCCGACACCATGGACTATAGCCTTTCGCTTTTGCGTGATTTTCACCTTTTTTTCAAATCCTCCGAAATCGTGAAAAACGACATACTATAGTATGCCCTCCGACACCATGGACTATAGCCTTTCGCTTTTGCGTGATTTTCACCTTTTTTTTTAAATCCTCCGAAATCGTGAAAAACGACATACTATAGTATGCCCTCCGACACCATGGACTATAGCCTTTCGCTTTTGCGTGATTTTCACCTTTTTTTCAAATCCTCCGAAATCGTGAAAAACGACATACTATAGTATGCCCTCCGACACCATGGACTATAGCCTTTCGCTTTTGCGTGATTTTCACCTTTTTTTTTAATCCTCCGAAATCGTGAAAAACGACATACTATAGTATGCCCTCCGACACCATGGACTATAGCCTTTTGCTTTCGCGTGATTTTCACCTTTTTTTTAAATCCTCCGAAATCGTGAAAAACGACATACTATAGTATGCCCTCCGACACCATGGACTATAGCCTTTCGCTTTTGCGTGATTTTCACCTTTTTTTCAAATCCTCCGAAATCGTGAAAAACGACATACTATAGTATGCCCTCCGACACCATGGACTATAGCCTTTCGCTTTTGCGTGATTTTCACCTTTTTTTTTAAAATCCTCCGAAATCGTGAAAAACGACATACTAGTATGCGGTCCGAGACCATGGACTATAGCCTTTCGCTTTTGCGTGATTTTCACCTTTTTTTCAAATCCTCCGAAATCGTGAAAAACGACATACTATAGTATGCCCTCCGACACCATGGACTATAGCCTTTCGCTTTTGCGTGATTTTCACCTTTTTTTCAAATCCTCCGAAATCGTGAAAAACGACATACTATAGTATGCCCTCCGACAACATGGACTATAGCCTTTCGCTTTTGCGTGATTTTCACCTTTTTTTTTAAATCCTCCGAAATCGTGAAAAACGACATACTATAGTATGCTCTCCGACACCATGGACTATAGCCTTTCGCTTTTGCGTGATTTTCACCTTTTTTTCAAATCCTCCGAAATCGTGAAAAACGACATACTATAGTATGCCCTCCGACACCATGGACTATAGCCTATCGCTTTTGCGTGATTTTCACCTTTTTTTTTAAAATCCTCCGAAATCGTGAAAAACGACATACTAGTATGCGGTCCGAGACCATGGACTATAGCCTTTCGCTTTTGCGTGATTTTCACCTTTTTTTTTTAAATCCTCCGAAATCGTTAAAAACGACATACTATAGTATGCCCTCCGACACCATGGACTATAGCCTTTCGCTTTTGCGTGATTTTCACCTTTTTTTCAAATCCTCCGAAATCGTGAAAAACGACATACTATAGTATGCCCTCCGACACCATGGACTATAGCCTTTCGCTTTTGCGTGATTTTCACCTTTTTTTTTAATCCTCCGAAATCGTGAAAAACGACATACTATATAGTATGCCCCCTGACACCATGGACTATAGCCTTTTGCTTTTGCGTGATTTTCACCTTTTTTTTTAAATCCTCCGAAATCGTTAAAAACGACATACTATAGTATGCTCTCCGACACCATGGACTATAGCCTTTCGCTTTTGCGTGATTTTCACCTTTTTTTCAAATCCTCCGAAATCGTGAAAAACGACATACTATAGTATGCCCTCCGACACCATGGACTATAGCCTTTCCCTTTTGCGTGATTTTCACATTTTTTTTTAATCCTCCGAAATCGTGAAAAACGACATACTATAGTATGCCCTCCGACACCATGGACTATAGCCTTTCGCTTTTGTGTGATTTTCACCTTTTTTTCAAATCCTCCGAAATCGTGAAAAACGACATACTATAGTATGCCCTCCGACACCATGGACTATAGCCTTTCGCTTTTGCGTGATTTTCACCTTTTTTTCAAATCCTCCGAAATCGTGAAAAACGACATACTATAGTATGCCCTCCGACACCATGGACTATAGCCTTTCGCTCTTGCGTGATTTTCACCTTTTTTTCAAATCCTCCGAAATCGTGAAAAACGACATACTATAGTATGCCCTCCGACACCATGGACTATAGCCTTTCGCTTTTGCGTGATTTTCACCGTTTTTTTTAATCCTCCGAAATCGTGAAAAACGACATACTATAGTATGCCCTCCGACACGCCTTTCGCTTTTGCGTGATTTTCACCTTTTTTTTTTAAATCCTCCGAAATCGTGAAAAACGACATACTAGTATGCGGTCCGAGACCATGGACTATAGCCTTTCGCTTTTGCGTGATTTTCACCTTTTTTTTTAAATCCTCCGAAATCGTGAAAAACGACATACTATAGTATGCCCTCCGACACCATGGACTATAGCCTTTCGCTTTTGCGTGATTTTCACCTTTTTTTCAAATCCTCCGAAATCGTGAAAAACGACATACTATAGTATGCCCTCCGACACCATGGACTATAGCCTTTCGCTTTTGCGTGATTTTCACCTTTTTTTTTAATCCTCCGAAATCGTGAAAAACGACATACTATAGTATGCCCTCCGACACCATGGACTATAGCCTTTTGCTTTCGCGTGATTTTCACCTTTTTTTTAAATCCTCCGAAATCGTTAAAAACGACATACTATAGTATGCTCTCCGACACCATGGACTATAGCCTTTCGCTTTTGCGTGATTTTCACCTTTTTTTCAAATCCTCCGAAATCGTGAAAAACGACATACTATAGTATGCCCTCCGACACCATGGACTATAGCCTTTCGCTTTTGCGTGATTTTCACCTTTTTTTCAAATCCTCCGAAATCGTGAAAAACGACATACTATAGTATGCCCTCCGACACCATGGACTATAGCCTTTCGCTTTTGCGTGATTTTCACCTTTTTTTTTAAATCCTCCGAAATCGTGAAAAACGACATACTATAGTATGCCCTCCGACACCATGGACTATAGCCTTTCGCTTTTGCGTGATTTTCACCTTTTTTTCAAATCCTCCGAAATCGTGAAAAACGACATACTATAGTATGCCCTCCGACACCATGGACTATAGCCTTTCGCTTTTGCGTGATTTTCACCTTTTTTTCAAATCCTCCGAAATCGTGAAAAACGACATACTATAGTATGCCCTCCGACACCATGGACTATAGCCTTTCGCTTTTGCGTGATTTTCACCTTTTTTTCAAATCCTCCGAAATCGTGAAAAACGACATACTATAGTATGCCCTCCGACACCATGGACTATAGCCTTTCGCTTTTGCGTGATTTTCACCTTTTTTTTTAATCCTCCGAAATCGTGAAAAACGACATACTATAGTATGCCCTCCGACACCATGGACTATAGCCTTTCGCTTTTGCGTGATTTTCACCTTTTTTTCAAATCCTCCGAAATCGTGAAAAACGACATACTATAGTATGCCCTCCGACACCATGGACTATAGCCTTTCGCTTTTGCGTGATTTTCACCTTTTTTTTTAATCCTCCGAAATCGTGAAAAACGACATACTATAGTATGCCCTCCGACACGCCTTTCGCTTTTGCGTGATTTTCACCTTTTTTTTAAAAATCCTCCGAAATCGTGAAAAACGACATACTAGTATGCGGTCCGAGACCATGGACTATAGCCTTTCGCTTTTGCGTGATTTTCACCTTTTTTTTTAAATCCTCCGAAATCGTGAAAAACGACATACTATAGTATGCCCTCCGACACCATGGACTATAGCCTTTCGCTTTTGCGTGATTTTCACCTTTTTTTCAAATCCTCCGAAATCGTGAAAAACGACATACTATAGTATGCCCTCAGACACCATGGACTATAGCCTTTCGCTTTTGCGTGATTTTCACCTTTTTTTTTAATCCTCCGAAATCGTGGAAAAACGACATACTATAGTATGCCCTCCGACACCATGGACTATAGCCTTTTGCTTTCGCGTGATTTTCACCTTTTTTTTAAATCCTCCGAAATCGTTAAAAACGACATACTATAGTATGCTCTCCGACACCATGGACTATAGCCTTTCGCTTTTGCGTGATTTTCACCTTTTTTTCAAATCCTCCGAAATCGTGAAAAACGACATACTATAGTATGCCCTCCGACACCATGGACTATAGCCTTTCGCTTTTGCGTGATTTTCACCTTTTTTTTAAAATCCTCCAAAATCGTGAAAAACCACATACTATAGTATGCCCTCCGACACCATGGACTATAGCCTTTCGCTTTTGCGTGATTTTCACCTTTTTTTTTTAAATCCTCCGAAATCGTGAAAAACGACATACTATAGTATGCCCTCCGACACCATGGACTATAGCCTTTCGCTTTTGCGTGATTTTCACCTTTTTTTTAAAAATCCTCCAAAATCGTGAAAAACGACATACTAGTATGCGGTCCGAGACCATGGACTATAGCCTTTCGCTTTTGCGTGATTTTCACCTTTTTTTCAAATCCTCCGAAATCGTGAAAAACGACATACTATAGTATGCCCTCCGACACCATGGACTATAGCCTTTCGCTTTTGCGTGATTTTCACCTTTTTTTCAAATCCTCCGAAATCGTGAAAAACGACATACTATAGTATGCCCTCCGACAACATGGACTATAGCCTTTCGCTTTTGCGTGATTTTCACCTTTTTTTTTAAATCCTCCGAAATCGTGAAAAACGACATACTATAGTATGCCCTCCCACACCATGGACTATAGCCTTTCGCTTTTGCGTGATTTTCATCTTTTTTTCAAATCCTCCGAAATCGTGAAAAACGACATACTATAGTATGCTCTCCGACACCATGGACTATAGCCTTTCGCTTTTGCGTGATTTTCACCTTTTTTTTTAAATCCTCCGAAATCGTTAAAAACGACATACTATAGTATGCTCTCCGACACCATGGACTATAGCCTTTCGCTTTTGCGTGATTTTCACCTTTTTTTCAAATCCTCCGAAATCGTGAAAAACGACATACTATAGTATGCCCTCCGACACCATGGACTATAGCCTTTCCCTTTTGCGTGATTTTCACATTTTTTTTTAATCCTCCGAAATCGTGAAAAACGACATACTATAGTATGCCCTCCGACACCATGGACTATAGCCTTTCGCTTTTGTGTGATTTTCACCTTTTTTTCAAATCCTCCGAAATCGTGAAAAACGACATACTATAGTATGCCCTCCGACACCATGGACTATAGCCTTTCGCTTTTGCGTGATTTTCACCTTTTTTTCAAATCCTCCGAAATCGTGAAAAACGACATACTATAGTATGCCCTCCGACACCATGGACTATAGCCTTTCGCTTTTGCGTGATTTTCACCTTTTTTTTTAAATCCTCCGAAATCGTGAAAAACGACATACTATAGTATGCCCTCCGACACCATGGACTATAGCCTTTCGCTTTTGCGTGATTTTCACCTTTTTTTCAAATCCTCCGAAATCGTGAAAAACGACATACTATAGTATGCCCTCCGACACCATGGACTATAGCCTTTCGCTTTTGCGTGATTTTCACCTTTTTTTTTAATCCTCCGAAATCGTGAAAAACGACATACTATAGTATGCCCTCCGACACGCCTTTCGCTTTTGCGTGATTTTCACCTTTTTTTTTAAATCCTCCGAAATCGTGAAAAACGACATACTAGTATGCGGTCCGAGACCATGGACTATAGCCTTTCGCTTTTGCGTGATTTTCACCTTTTTTTTTTAAATCCTCCGAAATCGTGAAAAACGACATACTATAGTATGCCCTCCGACACCATGGACTATATAGCCTTTCGCTTTTGCGTGATTTTCACCTTTTTTTCAAATCCTCCGAAATCGTGAAAAACGACATACTATAGTATGCCCTCCGACACCATGGACTATAGCCTTTCGCTTTTGCGTGATTTTCACCTTTTTTTTTAATCCTCCGAAATCGTGGAAAAACGACATACTATAGTATGCCCTCCGACACCATGGACTATAGCCTTTTGCTTTCGCGTGATTTTCACCTTTTTTTTAAATCCTCCGAAATCGTTAAAAACGACATACTATAGTATGCTCTCCGACACCATGGACTATAGCCTTTCGCTTTTGCGTGATTTTCACCTTTTTTTCAAATCCTCCGAAATCGTGAAAAACGACATACTATAGTATGCCCTCCGACACCATGGACTATAGCCTTTCGCTTTTGCGTGATTTTCACCTTTTTTTTTAAATCCTCCAAAATCGTGAAAAACCACATACTATAGTATGCCCTCCGACACCATGGACTATAGCCTTTCGCTTTTGCGTGATTTTCACCTTTTTTTTTTAAATCCTCCGAAATCGTGAAAAACGACATACTATAGTATGCCCTCCGACACCATGGACTATAGCCTTTCGCTTTTGCGTGATTTTCACCTTTTTTTTTTAAATCCTCCAAAATCGTGAAAAACGACATACTAGTATGCGGTCCGAGACCATGGACTATAGCCTTTCGCTTTTGCGTGATTTTCACCTTTTTTTTTAAAAATCCTCCGAAATCGTGAAAAACGACATACTATAGTATGCCCTCCGACACCATGGACTATAGCCTTTCGCTTTTGCGTGATTTTCACCTTTTTTTTTAATCCTCCGAAATCGTGAAAAACGACATACTATAGTATGCCCTCCGACACCATGGACTATAGCCTTTCGCTTTTGCGTGATTTTCACCTTTTTTTTTAAATCCTCCGAAATCGTGAAAAACGACATACTATAGTATGCCCTCCGACACCATGGACTATAGCCTTTCGCTTTTGCGTGATTTTCACCTTTTTTTTTTAAATCCTCCAAAATCGTGAAAAACGACATACTAGTATGCGGTCCGAGACCATGGACTATAGCCTTTCGCTTTTGCGTGATTTTCACCTTTTTTTTTAAATCCTCCGAAATCGTGAAAAACGACATACTATAGTATGCCCTCCGACACCATGGACTATAGCCTTTCGCTTTTGCGTGATTTTCACCTTTTTTTCAAATCCTCCGAAATCGTGAAAAACGACATACAATAGTATGCCCTCCGACACCATGGACGATAGCCTTTCGCTTTTGCGTGATTTTCACCTTTTTTTTTAAAATCCTCCGAAATCGTGAAAAACGACATACTAGTATGCGGTCCGAGACCATGGACTATAGCCTTTCGCTTTTGCGTGATTTTCACCTTTTTTTTTAAATCCTCCGAAATCGTTAAAAACGACATACTATAGTATGCCCTCCGACACCATGGACTATAGCCTTTCGCTTTTGCGTGATTTTCACCTTTTTTTCAAATCCTCCGAAATCGTGAAAAACGACATACTATAGTATGCCCTCCGACACCATGGACTATAGCCTTTCGCTTTTGCGTGATTTTCACCTTTTTTTTTAATCCTCCGAAATCGTGAAAAACGACATACTATATAGTATGCCCCCTGACACCATGGACTATAGCCTTTCGCTTTTGCGTGATTTTCACCTTTTTTTTTAAATCCTCCGAAATCGTTAAAAACGACATACTATAGTATGCCCTCCGACACCATGGACTATAGCCTTTCGCTTTTGCGTGATTTTCACCTTTTTTTCAAATCCTCCGAAATCGTGAAAAACGACATACTATAGTATGCCCTCCGACACCATGGACTATAGCCTTTCGCTTTTGCGTGATTTTCACCTTTTTTTTTAATCCTCCGAAATCGTGAAAAACGACATACTATAGTATGCCCTCCGACACCATGGACTATAGCCTTTTGCTTTCGCGTGATTTTCACCTTTTTTTTTAAATCCTCCGAAATCGTTAAAAACGACATACTATAGTATGCTCTCCGACACCATGGACTATAGCCTTTCGCTTTTGCGTGATTTTCACCTTTTTTTCAAATCCTCCGAAATCGTGAAAAACGACATACTATAGTATGCCCTCCGACACCATGGACTATAGCCTTTTGCTTTTGCGTGATTTTCACCTTTTTTTTAAAATCCTCCGAAATCGTTAAAAACGACATACTATAGTATGCTCTCCGACACCATGGACTATAGCCTTTCGCTTTTGCGTGATTTTCACCTTTTTTTCAAATCCTCCGAAATCGTGAAAAACGACATACTATAGTATGCCCTCCGACACCATGGACTATAGCCTTTCCCTTTTGCGTGATTTTCACCTTTTTTTTTAATCCTCCGAAATCGTGAAAAACGACATACTATAGTATGCCCTCCGACACCATGGACTATAGCCTTTCGCTTTTGTGTGATTTTCACCTTTTTTTCAAATCCTCCGAAATCGTGAAAAACGACATACTATAGTATGCCCTCCGACACCATGGACTATAGCCTTTCGCTTTTGCGTGATTTTCACCTTTTTTTCAAATCCTCCGAAATCGTGAAAAACGACATACTATAGTATGCCCTCCGACACCATGGACTATAGCCTTTCGCTTTTGCGTGATTTTCACCTTTTTTTTTAAATCCTCCGAAATCGTGAAAAACGACATACTATAGTATGCCCTCCGACACCATGGACTATAGCCTTTCGCTTTTGCGTGATTTTCACCTTTTTTTTTAATCCTCCGAAATCGTGAAAAACGACATACTATAGTATGCCCTCCGACACGCCTTTCGCTTTTGCGTGATTTTCACCTTTTTTTTTTAAATCCTCCGAAATCGTGAAAAACGACATACTAGTATGCGGTCCGAGACCATGGACTATAGCCTTTCGCTTTTGCGTGATTTTCACCTTTTTTTTTAAATCCTCCGAAATCGTGAAAAACGACATACTATAGTATGCCCTCCGACACCATGGACTATAGCCTTTCGCTTTTGCGTGATTTTCACCTTTTTTTCAAATCCTCCGAAATCGTGAAAAACGACATACTATAGTATGCCCTCCGACACCATGGACTATAGCCTTTCGCTTTTGCGTGATTTTCACCTTTTTTTCAAATCCTCCGAAATCGTGAAAAACGACATACTATAGTATGCCCTCCGACACCATGGACTATAGCCTTTCGCTTTTGCGTGATTTTCACCTTTTTTTCAAATCCTCCGAAATCGTGAAAAACGACATACTATAGTATGCCCTCCGACACCATGGACTATAGCCTTTCGCTTTTGCGTGATTTTCACCTTTTTTTTTAATCCTCCGAAATCGTTAAAAACGACATACTATAGTATGCTCTCCGACACCATGGACTATAGCCTTTCGCTTTTGCGTGATTTTCACATTTTTTTCAAATCCTCCGAAATCGTGAAAAACGACATACTATAGTATGCCCTCCGACACCATGGACTATAGCCTTTCGCTTTTGCGTGATTTTCACCTTTTTTTTTTAAATCCTCCAAAATCGTGAAAAACGACATACTAGTATGCGGTCCGAGACCATGGACTATAGCCTTTCGCTTTTGCGTGATTTTCACCTTTTTTTTTAAATCCTCCGAAATCGTGAAAAACGACATACTATAGTATGCCCTCCGACACCATGGACTATAGCCTTTCGCTTTTGCGTGATTTTCACCTTTTTTTTTAATCCTCCGAAATCGTTAAAAACGACATACTATAGTATGCTCTCCGACACCATGGACTATAGCCTTTCGCTTTTCCGTGATTTTCACATTTTTTTCAAATCCTCCGAAATCGTGAAAAACGACATACTATAGTATGCCCTCCGACACCATGGACTATAGCCTTTCGCTTTTGCGTGATTTTCACCTTTTTTTTTAATCCTCCGAAATCGTTAAAAACGACATACTATAGTATGCTCTCCGACACCATGGACTATAGCCTTTCGCTTTTGCGTGATTTTCACATTTTTTTCAAATCCTCCGAAATCGTGAAAAACGACATACTATAGTATGCCCTCCGACACCATGGACTATAGCCTTTCGCTTTTGCGTGATTTTCACCTTTTTTTTTTTAAATCCTCCAAAATCGTGAAAAACGACATACTAGTATGCGGTCCGAGACCATGGACTATAGCCTTTCGCTTTTGCGTGATTTTCACCTTTTTTTTTAAATCCTCCGAAATCGTGAAAAACGACATACTATAGTATGCCCTCCGACACCATGGACTATAGCCTTTCGCTTTTGCGTGATTTTCACCTTTTTTTTTAATCCTCCGAAATCGTGAAAAACGACATACTATAGTATGCCCTCCGACACCATGGACTATAGCCTTTCGCTTTTGCGTGATTTTCACCTTTTTTTTTAAAATCCTCCGAAATCGTGAAAAACGACATACTATAGTATGCCCTCCGACACCATGGACTATAGCCTTTCGCTTTTGCGTGATTTTCACCTTTTTTTTTTAAATCCTCCAAAATCGTGAAAAACGACATACTAGTATGCGGTCCGAGACCATGGACTATAGCCTTTCGCTTTTGCGTGATTTTCACCTTTTTTTTTAAATCCTCCGAAATCGTGAAAAACGACATACTATAGTATGCCCTCCGACACCATGGACTATAGCCTTTCGCTTTTGCGTGATTTTCACCTTTTTTTTTAATCCTCCGAAATCGTTAAAAACGACATACTATAGTATGCTCTCCGACACCATGGACTATAGCCTTTCGCTTTTCCGTGATTTTCACATTTTTTTCAAATCCTCCGAAATCGTGAAAAACGACATACTATAGTATGCCCTCCGACACCATGGACTATAGCCTTTCGCTTTTGCGTGATTTTCACCTTTTTTTTTAATCCTCCGAAATCGTTAAAAACGACATACTATAGTATGCTCTCCGACACCATGGACTATAGCCTTTCGCTTTTGCGTGATTTTCACATTTTTTTCAAATCCTCCGAAATCGTGAAAAACGACATACTATAGTATGCCCTCCGACACCATGGACTATAGCCTTTCGCTTTTGCGTGATTTTCACCTTTTTTTTAAAAAATCCTCCAAAATCGTGAAAAACGACATACTAGTATGCGGTCCGAGACCATGGACTATAGCCTTTCGCTTTTGCGTGATTTTCACCTTTTTTTTAAATCCTCCGAAATCGTTAAAAACGACATACTATAGTATGCCCTCCGACACCATGGACTATAGCCTTTCGCTTTTGCGTGATTTTCACCTTTTTTTTTAATCCTCCGAAATCGTTAAAAACGACATACTATAGTATGCTCTCCGACACCATGGACTATAGCCTTTCGCTTTTGCGTGATTTTCACATTTTTTTCAAATCCTCCGAAATCGTGAAAAACGACATACTATAGTATGCCCTCCGACACCATGGACTATAGCCTTTCGCTTTTGCGTGATTTTCACCTTTTTTTTTAAAAATCCTCCAAAATCGTGAAAAACGACATACTAGTATGCGGTCCGAGACCATGGACTATAGCCTTTCGCTTTTGCGTGATTTTCACCTTTTTTTTTAAATCCTCCGAAATCGTGAAAAACGACATACTATAGTATGCCCTCCGACACCATGGACTATAGCCTTTCGCTTTTGCGTGATTTTCACCTTTTTTTTTAATCCTCCGAAATCGTGAAAAACGACATACTATAGTATGCCCTCCGACACCATGGACTATAGCCTTTCGCTTTTGCGTGATTTTCACCTTTTTTTTTTAAATCCTCCGAAATCGTGAAAAACGACATACTATAGTATGCCCTCCGACACCATGGACTATAGCCTTTCGCTTTTGCGTGATTTTCACCTTTTTTTTTAAAATCCTCCAAAATCGTGAAAAACGACATACTAGTATGCGGTCCGAGACCATGGACTATAGCCTTTCGCTTTTGCGTGATTTTCACCTTTTTTTTTAAATCCTCCGAAATCGTGAAAAACGACATACTATAGTATGCCCTCCGACACCATGGACTATAGCCTTTCGCTTTTGCGTGATTTTCACCTTTTTTTTTAATCCTCCGAAATCGTTAAAAACGACATACTATAGTATGCTCTCCGACACCATGGACTATAGCCTTTCGCTTTTCCGTGATTTTCACATTTTTTTCAAATCCTCCGAAATCGTGAAAAACGACATACTATAGTATGCCCTCCGACACCATGGACTATAGCCTTTCGCTTTTGCGTGATTTTCACCTTTTTTTTTAATCCTCCGAAATCGTTAAAAACGACATACTATAGTATGCTCTCCGACACCATGGACTATAGCCTTTCGCTTTTGCGTGATTTTCACATTTTTTTCAAATCCTCCGAAATCGTGAAAAACGACATACTATAGTATGCCCTCCGACACCATGGACTATAGCCTTTCGCTTTTGCGTGATTTTCACCTTTTTTTTTTAAATCCTCCGAAATCGTGAAAAACGACATACTATAGTATGCCCTCCGACACCATGGACTATAGCCTTTCGCTTTTGCGTGATTTTCACCTTTTTTTTTTAAATCCTCCAAAATCGTGAAAAACGACATACTAGTATGCGGTCCGAGACCATGGACTATAGCCTTTCGCTTTTGCGTGATTTTCACCTTTTTTTTTAAATCCTCCGAAATCGTGAAAAACGACATACTATAGTATGCCCTCCGACACCATGGACTATAGCCTTTCGCTTTTGCGTGATTTTCACCTTTTTTTTTAATCCTCCGAAATCGTTAAAAACGACATACTATAGTATGCTCTCCGACACCATGGACTATAGCCTTTCGCTTTTCCGTGATTTTCACATTTTTTTCAAATCCTCCGAAATCGTGAAAAACGACATACTATAGTATGCCCTCCGACACCATGGACTATAGCCTTTCGCTTTTGCGTGATTTTCACCTTTTTTTTTAATCCTCCGAAATCGTTAAAAACGACATACTATAGTATGCTCTCCGACACCATGGACTATAGCCTTTCGCTTTTGCGTGATTTTCACATTTTTTTCAAATCCTCCGAAATCGTGAAAAACGACATACTATAGTATGCCCTCCGACACCATGGACTATAGCCTTTCGCTTTTGCGTGATTTTCACCTTTTTTTTTAAAAATCCTCCAAAATCGTGAAAAACGACATACTAGTATGCGGTCCGAGACCATGGACTATAGCCTTTCGCTTTTGCGTGATTTTCACCTTTTTTTTTAAATCCTCCGAAATCGTGAAAAACGACATACTATAGTATGCCCTCCGACACCATGGACTATAGCCTTTCGCTTTTGCGTGATTTTCACCTTTTTTTTTAATCCTCCGAAATCGTGAAAAACGACATACTATAGTATGCCCTCCGACACCATGGACTATAGCCTTTCGCTTTTGCGTGATTTTCACCTTTTTTTCAAATCCTCCGAAATCGTGAAAAACGACATACTATAGTATGCCCTCCGACACCATGGACTATAGCCTTTCGCTTTTGCGTGATTTTCACCTTTTTTTCAAATCCTCCGAAATCGTGAAAAACGACATACTATAGTATGCCCTCCGACACCATGGACTATAGCCTTTCGCTTTTGCGTGATTTTCACCTTTTTTTTTAAATCCTCCGAAATCGTGAAAAACGACATACTATAGTATGCCCTCCGACACCATGGACTATAGCCTTTCACTTTTGCGTGATTTTCACCTTTTTTTCAAATCCTCCGAAATCGTGAAAAACGACATACTATAGTATGCCCTCCGACACCATGGACTATAGCCTTTCGCTTTTGCGTGATTTTCACCTTTTTTTTTAATCCTCCGAAATCGTGAAAAACGACATACTATAGTATGCCCTCCGACACGCCTTTCGCTTTTGCGTGATTTTCACCTTTTTTTTTTAAATCCTCCGAAATCGTGAAAAACGACATACTAGTATGCGGTCCGAGACCATGGACTATAGCCTTTCGCTTTTGCGTGATTTTCACCTTTTTTTTTAAATCCTCCGAAATCGTGAAAAACGACATACTATAGTATGCCCTCCGACACCATGGACTATAGCCTTTCGCTTTTGCGTGATTTTCACCTTTTTTTCAAATCCTCCGAAATCGTGAAAAACGACATACTATAGTATGCCCTCCGACACCATGGACTATAGCCTTTCGCTTTTGCGTGATTTTCACCTTTTTTTTTAATCCTCCGAAATCGTGAAAAACGACATACTATAGTATGCCCTCCGACACCATGGACTATAGCCTTTTGCTTTCGCGTGATTTTCACCTTTTTTTTAAATCCTCCGAAATCGTTAAAAACGACATACTATAGTATGCTCTCCGACACCATGGACTATAGCCTTTCGCTTTTGCGTGATTTTCACCTTTTTTTCAAATCCTCCGAAATCGTGAAAAACGACATACTATAGTATGCCCTCCGACACCATGGACTATAGCCTTTCGCTTTTGCGTGATTTTCACCTTTTTTTTTAAATCCTCCAAAATCGTGAAAAACCACATACTATAGTATGCCCTCCGACACCATGGACTATAGCCTTTCGCTTTTGCGTGATTTTCACCTTTTTTTCAAATCCTCCGAAATCGTGAAAAACGACATACTATAGTATGCCCTCCGACACCATGGACTATAGCCTTTCGCTTTTGCGTGATTTTCACCTTTTTTTCAAATCCTCCGAAATCGTGAAAAACGACATACTATAGTATGCCCTCCGACACCATGGACTATAGCCTTTCGCTTTTGCGTGATTTTCACCTTTTTTTCAAATCCTCCGAAATCGTGAAAAACGACATACTATAGTATGCCCTCCGACACCATGGACTATAGCCTTTCGCTTTTGCGTGATTTTCACCTTTTTTTTTAAATCCTCCGAAATCGTGAAAAACGACATACTATAGTATGCCCTCCGACACCATGGACTATAGCCTTTCGCTTTTGCGTGATTTTCACCTTTTTTTCAAATCCTCCGAAATTGTGAAAAACGACATACTATAGTATGCCCTCCGACACCATGGACTATAGCCTTTCGCTTTTGCGTGATTTTCACCTTTTTTTCAAATCCTCCGAAATCGTGAAAAACGACATACTATAGTATGCCCTCCGACACCATGGACTATAGCCTTTCGCTTTTGCGTGATTTTCACCTTTTTTTCAAATCCTCCGAAATCGTGAAAAACGACATACTATAGTATGCCCTCCGACACCATGGACTATAGCCTTTCGCTTTTGCGTGATTTTCACCTTTTTTTTTAATCCTCCGAAATCGTGAAAAACGACATACTATAGTATGCCCTCCGACACCATGGACTATAGCCTTTTGCTTTTGCGTGATTTTCACCTTTTTTTTTAAATCCTCCGAAATCGTTAAAAACGACATACTATAGTATGCTCTCCGACACCATGGACTATAGCCTTTCGCTTTTGCGTGATTTTCACCTTTTTTTCAAATCCTCCGAAATCGTGAAAAACGACATACAATAGTATGCCCTCCGACACCATGGACGATAGCCTTTCGCTTTTGCGTGATTTTCACCTTTTTTTTTAAATCCTCCGAAATCGTGAAAAACCACATACTATAGTATGCCCTCCGACACCATGGACTATAGCCTTTCGCTTTTGCGTGATTTTCACCTTTTTTTTTAAATCCTCCGAAATCGTGAAAAACGACATACTATAGTATGCCCTCCGACACCATGGACTATAGCCTTTCGCTTTTGCGTGATTTTCACCTTTTTTTCAAATCCTCCGAAATCGTGAAAAACGACATACTATAGTATGCCCTCCGACACCATGGACTATAGCCTTTCGCTTTTGCGTGATTTTCACCTTTTTTTTTAATCCTCCGAAATCGTGAAAAACGACATACTATAGTATGCCCTCCGACACCATGGACTATAGCCTTTCGCTTTTGCGTGATTTTCACCTTTTTTTTTTAAATCCTCCGAAATCGTGAAAAACGACATACTAGTATGCGGTCCGAGACCATGGACTATAGCCTTTCGCTTTTGCGTGATTTTCACCTTTTTTTTTAAATCCTCCGAAATCGTTAAAAACGACATACTATAGTATGCCCTCCGACACCATGGACTATAGCCTTTCGCTTTTGCGTGATTTTCACCTTTTTTTCAAATCCTCCGAAATCGTGAAAAACGACATACTATAGTATGCCCTCCGACACCATGGACTATAGCCTTTCGCTTTTGCGTGATTTTCACCTTTTTTTTTTATCCTCCGAAATCGTGAAAAACGACATACTATATAGTATGCCCCCTGACACCATGGACTATAGCCTTTTGCTTTTGCGTGATTTTCACCTTTTTTTTTAAATCCTCCGAAATCGTTAAAAACGACATACTATAGTATGCTCTCCGACACCATGGACTATAGCCTTTCGCTTTTGCGTGATTTTCACCTTTTTTTCAAATCCTCCGAAATCGTGAAAAACGACATACTATAGTATGCCCTCCGACACCATGGACTATAGCCTTTCGCTTTTGCGTGATTTTCACCTTTTTTTCAAATCCTCCGAAATCGTGAAAAACGACATACTATAGTATGCCCTCCGACACCATGGACTATAGCCTTTCGCTTTTGCGTGATTTTCACCTTTTTTTTTTATCCTCCGAAATCGTGAAAAACGACATACTATATAGTATGCCCCCTGACACCATGGACTATAGCCTTTTGCTTTTGCGTGATTTTCACCTTTTTTTTTAAATCCTCCGAAATCGTTAAAAACGACATACTATAGTATGCTCTCCGACACCATGGACTATAGCCTTTCGCTTTTGCGTGATTTTCACCTTTTTTTCAAATCCTCCGAAATCGTGAAAAACGACATACTATAGTATGCCCTCCGACACCATGGACTATAGCCTTTCCCTTTTGCGTGATTTTCACCTTTTTTTTTAATCCTCCGAAATCGTGAAAAACGACATACTATAGTATGCCCTCCGACACCATGGACTATAGCCTTTCGCTTTTGTGTGATTTTCACCTTTTTTTCAAATCCTCCGAAATCGTGAAAAACGACATACTATAGTATGCCCTCCGACACCATGGACTATAGCCTTTCGCTTTTGCGTGATTTTCACCTTTTTTTCAAATCCTCCGAAATCGTGAAAAACGACATACTATAGTATGCCCTCCGACACCATGGACTATAGCCTTTCGCTTTTGCGTGATTTTCACCTTTTTTTTTAAAATCCTCCGAAATCGTGAAAAACGACATACTAGTATGCCCTCCGACACCATGGACTATAGCCTTTCGCTTTTGCGTGATTTTCACCTTTTTTTTTAAATCCTCCGAAATCGTGAAAAACGACATACTATAGTATGCCCTCCGACACCATGGACTATAGCCTTTCGCTTTTGCGTGATTTTCACCTTTTTTTCAAATCCTCCGAAATCGTGAAAAACGACATACTATAGTATGCCCTCCGACACCATGGACTATAGCCTTTCCCTTTTGCGTGATTTTCACCTTTTTTTTTAATCCTCCGAAATCGTGAAAAACGACATACTAGTATGCGGTCCGAGACCATGGACTATAGCCTTTCGCTTTTGCGTGATTTTCACCTTTTTTTTTAAATCCTCCGAAATCGTGAAAAACGACATACTATAGTATGCCCTCCGACACCATGGACTATAGCCTTTCGCTTTTGCGTGATTTTCACCTTTTTTTCAAATCCTCCGAAATCGTGAAAAACGACATACTATAGTATGCCCTCCGACACCATGGACTATAGCCTTTCGCTTTTGCGTGATTTTCACCTTTTTTTCAAATCCTCCGAAATCGTGAAAAACGACATACTATAGTATGCCCTCCGACACCATGGACTATAGCCTTTCGCTTTTGCGTGATTTTCACCTTTTTTTCAAATCCTCCGAAATCGTGAAAAACGACATACTATAGTATGCCCTCCGACACCATGGACTATAGCCTTTCGCTTTTGCGTGATTTTCACCTTTTTTTCAAATCCTCCGAAATCGTGAAAAACGACATACTATAGTATGCCCTCCGACACCATGGACTATAGCCTTTCGCTTTTGCGTGATTTTCACCTTTTTTTTTAATCCTCCGAAATCGTTAAAAACGACATACTATAGTCTGCTCTCCGACACCATGGACTATAGCCTTTCGCTTTTGCGTGATTTTCACATTTTTTTCAAATCCTCCGAAATCGTGAAAAACTACATACTATAGTATGCCCTCCGACACCATGGACTATAGCCTTTCGCTTTTGCGTGATTTTCACCTTTTTTTTTTAAATCCTCCAAAATCGTGAAAAACGACATACTAGTATGCGGTCCGAGACCATGGACTATAGCCTTTCGCTTTTGCGTGATTTTCACCTTTTTTTTTAAATCCTCCGAAATCGTGAAAAACGACATACTATAGTATGCCCTCCGACACCATGGACTATAGCCTTTCGCTTTTGCGTGATTTTCACCTTTTTTTTTAATCCTCCGAAATCGTTAAAAACGACATACTATAGTATGCTCTCCGACACCATGGACTATAGCCTTTCGCTTTTCCGTGATTTTCACATTTTTTTCAAATCCTCCGAAATCGTGAAAAACGACATACTATAGTATGCCCTCCGACACCATGGACTATAGCCTTTCGCTTTTGCGTGATTTTCACCTTTTTTTTTAATCCTCCGAAATCGTTAAAAACG
This sequence comes from Electrona antarctica, assembly GCF_951216825.1. NCBI lineage: Eukaryota > Metazoa > Chordata > Actinopteri > Myctophiformes > Myctophidae > Electrona > Electrona antarctica. The sequence continues at coordinate 156,473 of NW_027637270.1, forward strand.
ACATACTATAGTATGCTCTCCGACACCATGGACTATAGCCTTTCGCTTTTGCGTGATTTTCACATTTTTTTCAAATCCTCCGAAATCGTGAAAAACGACATACTATAGTATGCCCTCCGACACCATGGACTATAGCCTTTCGCTTTTGCGTGATTTTCACCTTTTTTTTTTTAAATCCTCCAAAATCGTGAAAAACGACATACTAGTATGCGGTCCGAGACCATGGACTATAGCCTTTCGCTTTTGCGTGATTTTCACCTTTTTTTTTAATCCTCCGAAATCGTGAAAAACGACATACTATAGTATGCCCTCCGACACCATGGACTATAGCCTTTCGCTTTTGCGTGATTTTCACCTTTTTTTTTTAAATCCTCCGAAATCGTGAAAAACGACATACTATAGTATGCCCTCCGACACCATGGACTATAGCCTTTCGCTTTTGCGTGATTTTCACCTTTTTTTTTTAAATCCTCCAAAATCGTGAAAAACGACATACTAGTATGCGGTCCGAGACCATGGACTATAGCCTTTCGCTTTTGCGTGATTTTCACCTTTTTTTTTAAATCCTCCGAAATCGTGAAAAACGACATACTATAGTATGCCCTCCGACACCATGGACTATAGCCTTTCGCTTTTGCGTGATTTTCACCTTTTTTTTTAATCCTCCGAAATCGTTAAAAACGACATACTATAGTATGCTCTCCGACACCATGGACTATAGCCTTTCGCTTTTCCGTGATTTTCACATTTTTTTCAAATCCTCCGAAATCGTGAAAAACGACATACTATAGTATGCCCTCCGACACCATGGACTATAGCCTTTCGCTTTTGCGTGATTTTCACCTTTTTTTTTAATCCTCCGAAATCGTTAAAAACGACATACTATAGTATGCTCTCCGACACCATGGACTATAGCCTTTCGCTTTTGCGTGATTTTCACATTTTTTTCAAATCCTCCGAAATCGTGAAAAACGACATACTATAGTATGCCCTCCGACACCATGGACTATAGCCTTTCGCTTTTGCGTGATTTTCACCTTTTTTTTTTTAAATCCTCCAAAATCGTGAAAAACGACATACTAGTATGCGGTCCGAGACCATGGACTATAGCCTTTCGCTTTTGCGTGATTTTCACCTTTTTTTTTAAATCCTCCGAAATCGTTAAAAACGACATACTATAGTATGCCCTCCGACACCATGGACTATAGCCTTTCGCTTTTGCGTGATTTTCACCTTTTTTTTTAATCCTCCGAAATCGTTAAAAACGACATACTATAGTATGCTCTCCGACACCATGGACTATAGCCTTTCGCTTTTGCGTGATTTTCACATTTTTTTCAAATCCTCCGAAATCGTGAAAAACGACATACTATAGTATGCCCTCCGACACCATGGACTATAGCCTTTCGCTTTTGCGTGATTTTCACCTTTTTTTTTTTAAATCCTCCAAAATCGTGAAAAACGACATACTAGTATGCGGTCCGAGACCATGGACTATAGCCTTTCGCTTTTGCGTGATTTTCACCTTTTTTTTTAAATCCTCCGAAATCGTGAAAAACGACATACTATAGTATGCCCTCCGACACCATGGACTATAGCCTTTCGCTTTTGCGTGATTTTCACCTTTTTTTTTAATCCTCCGAAATCGTGAAAAACGACATACTATAGTATGCCCTCCGACACCATGGACTATAGCCTTTCGCTTTTGCGTGATTTTCACCTTTTTTTTTAATCCTCCGAAATCGTTAAAAACGACATACTATAGTATGCTCTCCGACACCATGGACTATAGCCTTTCGCTTTTGCGTGATTTTCACCTTTTTTTTTAATCCTCCGAAATCGTGAAAAACGACATACTATAGTATGCCCTCCGACACCATGGACTATAGCCTTTCGCTTTTGCGTGATTTTCACCTTTTTTTTTTAAATCCTCCGAAATCGTGAAAAACGACATACTATAGTATGCCCTCCGACACCATGGACTATAGCCTTTCGCTTTTGCGTGATTTTCACCTTTTTTTTTAATCCTCCGAAATCGTTAAAAACGACATACTATAGTATGCTCTCCGACACCATGGACTATAGCCTTTCGCTTTTGCGTGATTTTCACATTTTTTTCAAATCCTCCGAAATCGTGAAAAACGACATACTATAGTATGCCCTCCGACACCATGGACTATAGCCTTTTGCTTTTGCGTGATTTTCACCTTTTTTTTTAAATCCTCCGAAATCGTTAAAAACGACATACTATAGTATGCTCTCCGACACCATGGACTATAGCCTTTCGCTTTTGCGTGATTTTCACCTTTTTTTCAAATCCTCCGAAATCGTGAAAAACGACATACAATAGTATGCCCTCCGACACCATGGACGATAGCCTTTCGCTTTTGCGTGATTTTCACCTTTTTTTTTAAATCCTCCGAAATCGTGAAAAACCACATACTATAGTATGCCCTCCGACACCATGGACTATAGCCTTTCGCTTTTGCGTGATTTTCACCTTTTTTTTTTAAATCCTCCGAAATCGTGAAAAACGACATACTATAGTATGCCCTCCGACACCATGGACTATAGCCTTTCGCTTTTGCGTGATTTTCACCTTTTTTTTTAAATCCTCCGAAATCGTGAAAAACGACATACTATAGTATGCCCTCCGACACCATGGACTATAGCCTTTCGCTTTTGCGTGATTTTCACCTTTTTTTCAAATCCTCCGAAATCGTGAAAAACGACATACTATAGTATGCCCTCCGACACCATGGACTATAGCCTTTCGCTTTTGCGTGATTTTCACCTTTTTTTTTAATCCTCCGAAATCGTGAAAAACGACATACTATAGTATGCCCTCCGACACCATGGACTATAGCCTTTCGCTTTTGCGTGATTTTCACCTTTTTTTTTTAAATCCTCCGAAATCGTGAAAAACGACATACTAGTATGCGGTCCGAGACCATGGACTATAGCCTTTCGCTTTTGCGTGATTTTCACCTTTTTTTTTAAATCCTCCGAAATCGTTAAAAACGACATACTATAGTATGCCCTCCGACACCATGGACTATAGCCTTTCGCTTTTGCGTGATTTTCACCTTTTTTTCAAATCCTCCGAAATCGTGAAAAACGACATACTATAGTATGCCCTCCGACACCATGGACTATAGCCTTTCGCTTTTGCGTGATTTTCACCTTTTTTTTTTATCCTCCGAAATCGTGAAAAACGACATACTATATAGTATGCCCCCTGACACCATGGACTATAGCCTTTTGCTTTTGCGTGATTTTCACCTTTTTTTTTAAATCCTCCGAAATCGTTAAAAACGACATACTATAGTATGCTCTCCGACACCATGGACTATAGCCTTTCGCTTTTGCGTGATTTTCACCTTTTTTTCAAATCCTCCGAAATCGTGAAAAACGACATACTATAGTATGCCCTCCGACACCATGGACTATAGCCTTTCCCTTTTGCGTGATTTTCACCTTTTTTTTTAATCCTCCGAAATCGTGAAAAACGACATACTATAGTATGCCCTCCGACACCATGGACTATAGCCTTTCGCTTTTGTGTGATTTTCACCTTTTTTTCAAATCCTCCGAAATCGTGAAAAACGACATACTATAGTATGCCCTCCGACACCATGGACTATAGCCTTTCGCTTTTGCGTGATTTTCACCTTTTTTTCAAATCCTCCGAAATCGTTAAAAACGACATACTATAGTATGCTCTCCGACACCATGGACTATAGCCTTTCGCTTTTGCGTGATTTTCACCTTTTTTTCAAATCCTCCGAAATCGTTAAAAACGACATACTATAGTATGCTCTCCGACACCATGGACTATAGCCTTTCGCTTTTGCGTGATTTTCACCTTTTTTTCAAATCCTCCGAAATCGTGAAAAACGACATACTATAGTATGCCCTCCGACACCATGGACTATAGCCTTTCGCTTTTGCGTGATTTTCACCTTTTTTTCAAATCCTCCGAAATCGTGAAAAACGACATACTATAGTATGCCCTCCGACACCATGGACTATAGCCTTTCGCTTTTGCGTGATTTTCACCTTTTTTTTTAATCCTCCGAAATCGTGAAAAACGACATACTATAGTATGCCCTCCGACACCATGGACTATAGCCTTTCGCTTTTGCGTGATTTTCACCTTTTTTTTTAAAAATCCTCCGAAATCGTGAAAAACGACATACTAGTATGCCCTCCGACACCATGGACTATAGCCTTTCGCTTTTGCGTGATTTTCACCTTTTTTTTTAAATCCTCCGAAATCGTGAAAAACGACATACTATAGTATGCCCTCCGACACCATGGACTATAGCCTTTCGCTTTTGCGTGATTCTCACCTTTTTTTCAAATCCTCCGAAATCGTGAAAAACGACATACTATAGTATGCCCTCCGACAACATGGACTATAGCCTTTCGCTTTTGCGTGATTTTCACCTTTTTTTTTAATCCTCCGAAATCGTGAAAAACGACATACTATAGTATGCCCTCCGACACGCCTTTCGCTTTTGCGTGATTTTCACCTTTTTTTTTTAAATCCTCCGAAATCGTGAAAAACGACATACTAGTATGCGGTCCGAGACCATGGACTATAGCCTTTCGCTTTTGCGTGATTTTCACCTTTTTTTTTAAATCCTCCGAAATCGTGAAAAACGACATACTATAGTATGCCCTCCGACACCATGGACTATAGCCTTTCGCTTTTGCGTGATTTTCACCTTTTTTTTTAATCCTCCGAAATCGTGAAAAACGACATACTATAGTATGCCCTCCGACACCATGGACTATAGCCTTTCGCTTTTGCGTGATTTTCACCTTTTTTTTTAAAAATCCTCCGAAATCGTGAAAAACGACATACTAGTATGCCCTCCGACACCATGGACTATAGCCTTTCGCTTTTGCGTGATTTTCACCTTTTTTTTTAAATCCTCCGAAATCGTGAAAAACGACATACTATAGTATGCCCTCCGACACCATGGACTATAGCCTTTCGCTTTTGCGTGATTTTCACCTTTTTTTCAAATCCTCCGAAATCGTGAAAAACGACATACTATAGTATGCCCTCCGACAACATGGACTATAGCCTTTCGCTTTTGCGTGATTTTCACCTTTTTTTTTAATCCTCCGAAATCGTGAAAAACGACATACTATAGTATGCCCTCCGACACGCCTTTCGCTTTTGCGTGATTTTCACCTTTTTTTTTTAAATCCTCCGAAATCGTGAAAAACGACATACTAGTATGCGGTCCGAGACCATGGACTATAGCCTTTCGCTTTTGCGTGATTTTCACCTTTTTTTTTAAATCCTCCGAAATCGTGAAAAACGACATACTATAGTATGCCCTCCGACACCATGGACTATAGCCTTTCGCTTTTGCGTGATTTTCACCTTTTTTTCAAATCCTCCGAAATCGTGAAAAACGACATACTATAGTATGCCCTCCGACACCATGGACTATAGCCTTTCGCTTTTGCGTGATTTTCACCTTTTTTTTTAATCCTCCGAAATCGTGAAAAACGACATACTATAGTATGCCCTCCGACACCATGGACTATAGCCTTTCGCTTTTGCGTGATTTTCACCTTTTTTTTTAAAAATCCTCCGAAATCGTGAAAAACGACATACTAGTATGCCCTCCGACACCATGGACTATAGCCTTTCGCTTTTGCGTGATTTTCACCTTTTTTTTTAAATCCTCCGAAATCGTGAAAAACGACATACTATAGTATGCCCTCCGACACCATGGACTATAGCCTTTCGCTTTTGCGTGATTTTCACCTTTTTTTCAAATCCTCCGAAATCGTGAAAAACGACATACTATAGTATGCCCTCCGACAACATGGACTATAGCCTTTCGCTTTTGCGTGATTTTCACCTTTTTTTTTAATCCTCCGAAATCGTGAAAAACGACATACTATAGTATGCCCTCCGACACGCCTTTCGCTTTTGCGTGATTTTCACCTTTTTTTTTTAAATCCTCCGAAATCGTGAAAAACGACATACTAGTATGCGGTCCGAGACCATGGACTATAGCCTTTCGCTTTTGCGTGATTTTCACCTTTTTTTTTAAATCCTCCGAAATCGTGAAAAACGACATACTATAGTATGCCCTCCGACACCATGGACTATAGCCTTTCGCTTTTGCGTGATTTTCACCTTTTTTTCAAATCCTCCGAAATCGTGAAAAACGACATACTATAGTATGCCCTCCGACACCATGGACTATAGCCTTTCGCTTTTGCGTGATTTTCACCTTTTTTTTTAATCCTCCGAAATCGTGAAAAACGACATACTATAGTATGCCCTCCGACACCATGGACTATAGCCTTTTGCTTTCGCGTGATTTTCACCTTTTTTTTAAATCCTCCGAAATCGTTAAAAACGACATACTATAGTATGCTCTCCGACACCATGGACTATAGCCTTTCGCTTTTGCGTGATTTTCACCTTTTTTTCAAATCCTCCGAAATCGTGAAAAACGACATACTATAGTATGCCCTCCGACACCATGGACTATAGCCTTTCGCTTTTGCGTGATTTTCACCTTTTTTTCAAATCCTCCGAAATCGTGAAAAACGACATACTATAGTATGCCCTCCGACACCATGGACTATAGCCTTTCGCTTTTGCGTGATTTTCACCTTTCTTTTTTAAATCCTCCGAAATCGTGAAAAACGACATACTATAGTATGCCCTCCGACACCATGGACTATAGCCTTTCGCTTTTGCGTGATTTTCACCTTTTTTTCAAATCCTCCGAAATCGTGAAAAACGACATACTATAGTATGCCCTCCGACACCATGGACTATAGCCTTTCGCTTTTGCGTGATTTTCACCTTTTTTTTTAAATCCTCCGAAATCGTGAAAAACGACATACTATAGTATGCCCTCCGACACCATGGACTATAGCCTTTCGCTTTTGCGTGATTTTCACCTTTTTTTCAAATCCTCCGAAATCGTGAAAAACGACATACTATAGTATGCCCTCAGACACCATGGACTATAGCCTTTCGCTTTTGCGTGATTTTCACCTTTTTTTTTAATCCTCCGAAATCGTGGAAAAACGACATACTATAGTATGCCCTCCGACACCATGGACTATAGCCTTTTGCTTTCGCGTGATTTTCACCTTTTTTTTTAAATCCTCCGAAATCGTTAAAAACGACATACTATAGTATGCTCTCCGACACCATGGACTATAGCCTTTCGCTTTTGCGTGATTTTCACCTTTTTTTCAAATCCTCCGAAATCGTGAAAAACGACATACTATAGTATGCCCTCCGACACCATGGACTATAGCCTTTCGCTTTTGCGTGATTTTCACCTTTTTTTTTTAAAATCCTCCAAAATCGTGAAAAACCACATACTATAGTATGCCCTCCGACACCATGGACTATAGCCTTTCGCTTTTGCGTGATTTTCACCTTTTTTTTTAAAATCCTCCAAAATCGTGAAAAACGACATACTAGTATGCGGTCCGAGACCATGGACTATAGCCTTTCGCTTTTGCGTGATTTTCACCTTTTTTTCAAATCCTCCGAAATCGTGAAAAACGACATACTATAGTATGCCCTCCGACACCATGGACTATAGCCTTTCGCTTTTGCGTGATTTTCACCTTTTTTTCAAATCCTCCGAAATCGTGAAAAACGACATACTATAGTATGCCCTCCGACAACATGGACTATAGCCTTTCGCTTTTGCGTGATTTTCACCTTTTTTTTTAAATCCTCCGAAATCGTGAAAAACGACATACTATAGTATGCCCTCCCACACCATGGACTATAGCCTTTCGCTTTTGCGTGATTTTCACCTTTTTTTCAAATCCTCCGAAATCGTGAAAAACGACATACTATAGTATGCCCTCCGACACCATGGACTATAGCCTTTCGCTTTTGCGTGATTTTCACCTTTTTTTTTAATCCTCCGAAATCGTGAAAAACGACATACTATAGTATGCCCTCCGACACCATGGACTATAGCCTTTCGCTTTTGCGTGATTTTCACTTTTTTTTTAAAAATCCTCCAAAATCGTGAAAAACGACATACTAGTATGCGGTCCGAGACCATGGACTATAGCCTTTCGCTTTTGCGTGATTTTCACTTTTTTTTTTAAAATCCTCCAAAATCGTGAAAAACGACATACTAGTATGCGGTCCGACACCATGGACTATAGCCTTTCGCTTTTGCGTGATTTTCACCTTTTTTTTTAATCCTCCGAAATCGTGAAAAACGACATACTATAGTATGCCCTCCGACACCATGGACTATAGCCTTTTGCTTTTGCGTGATTTTCACCTTTTTTTTTAAATCCTCCGAAATCGTTAAAAACGACATACTATAGTATGCTCTCCGACACCATGGACTATAGCCTTTCGCTTTTGCGTGATTTTCACCTTTTTTTCAAATCCTCCGAAATCGTGAAAAACGACATACAATAGTATGCCCTCCGACACCATGGACGATAGCCTTTCGCTTTTGCGTGATTTTCACCTTTTTTTTTAAATCCTCCGAAATCGTGAAAAACCACATACTATAGTATGCCCTCCGACACCATGGACTATAGCCTTTCGCTTTTGCGTGATTTTCACCTTTTTTTTTTTAAATCCTCCGAAATCGTGAAAAACGACATACTATAGTATGCCCTCCGACACCATGGACTATAGCCTTTCGCTTTTGCGTGATTTTCACCTTTTTTTTTAAATCCTCCGAAATCGTGAAAAACGACATACTATAGTATGCCCTCCGACACCATGGACTATAGCCTTTCGCTTTTGCGTGATTTTCACCTTTTTTTCAAATCCTCCGAAATCGTGAAAAACGACATACTATAGTATGCCCTCCGACACCATGGACTATAGCCTTTCGCTTTTGCGTGATTTTCACCTTTTTTTTAATCCTCCGAAATCGTGAAAAACGACATACTATAGTATGCCCTCCGACACCATGGACTATAGCCTTTCGCTTTTGCGTGATTTTCACCTTTTTTTTTTAAATCCTCCGAAATCGTGAAAAACGACATACTAGTATGCGGTCCGAGACCATGGACTATAGCCTTTCGCTTTTGCGTGATTTTCACCTTTTTTTTTAAATCCTCCGAAATCGTTAAAAACGACATACTATAGTATGCCCTCCGACACCATGGACTATAGCCTTTCGCTTTTGCGTGATTTTCACCTTTTTTTCAAATCCTCTGAAATCGTGAAAAACGACATACTATAGTATGCCCTCCGACACCATGGACTATAGCCTTTCGCTTTTGCGTGATTTTCACCTTTTTTTTTAATCCTCCGAAATCGTGAAAAACGACATACTATATAGTATGCCCCCTGACACCATGGACTATAGCCTTTTGCTTTTGCGTGATTTTCACCTTTTTTTTTAAATCCTCCGAAATCGTTAAAAACGACATACTATAGTATGCTCTCCGACACCATGGACTATAGCCTTTCGCTTTTGCGTGATTTTCACCTTTTTTTCAAATCCTCCGAAATCGTGAAAAACGACATACTATAGTATGCCCTCCGACACCATGGACTATAGCCTTTCCCTTTTGCGTGATTTTCACCTTTTTTTTTAATCCTCCGAAATCGTGAAAAACGACATACTATAGTATGCCCTCCGACACCATGGACTATAGCCTTTTCGCTTTTGTGTGATTTTCACCTTTTTTTCAAATCCTCCGAAATCGTGAAAAACGACATACTATAGTATGCCCTCCGACACCATGGACTATAGCCTTTCGCTTTTGCGTGATTTTCACCTTTTTTTCAAATCCTCCGAAATCGTGAAAAACGACATACTATATAGTATGCCCCCTGACACCATGGACTATAGCCTTTTGCTTTTGCGTGATTTTCACCTTTTTTTTTAAATCCTCCGAAATCGTTAAAAACGACATACTATAGTATGCTCTCCGACACCATGGACTATAGCCTTTCGCTTTTGCGTGATTTTCACCTTTTTTTCAAATCCTCCGAAATCGTGAAAAACGACATACTATAGTATGCCCTCCGACACCATGGACTATAGCCTTTCCCTTTTGCGTGATTTTCACCTTTTTTTTTAATCCTCCGAAATCGTGAAAAACGACATACTATAGTATGCCCTCCGACACCATGGACTATAGCCTTTTCGCTTTTGTGTGATTTTCACCTTTTTTTCAAATCCTCCGAAATCGTGAAAAACGACATACTATAGTATGCCCTCCGACACCATGGACTATAGCCTTTCGCTTTTGCGTGATTTTCACCTTTTTTTCAAATCCTCCGAAATCGTGAAAAACGACATACTATAGTATGCCCTCCGACACCATGGACTATAGCCTTTCGCTTTTGCGTGATTTTCACCTTTTTTTTTAAAAATCCTCCGAAATCGTGAAAAACGACATACTAGTATGCGGTCCGAGACCATGGACTATAGCCTTTCGCTTTTGCGTGATTTTCACCTTTTTTTTTTAAATCCTCCGAAATCGTTAAAAACGACATACTATAGTATGCCCTCCGACACCATGGACTATAGCCTTTCGCTTTTGCGTGATTTTCACCTTTTTTTTTAAATCCTCCGAAATCGTTAAAAACGACATACTATAGTATGCTCTCCGACACCATGGACTATAGCCTTTCGCTTTTGCGTGATTTTCACCTTTTTTTCAAATCCTCCGAAATCGTGAAAAACGACATACAATAGTATGCCCTCCGACACCATGGACGATAGCCTTTCGCTTTTGCGTGATTTTCACCTTTTTTTTTAAATCCTCCGAAATCGTGAAAAACCACATACTATAGTATGCCCTCCGACACCATGGACTATAGCCTTTCGCTTTTGCGTGATTTTCACCTTTTTTTTTTAAATCCTCCGAAATCGTGAAAAACGACATACTATAGTATGCCCTCCGACACCATGGACTATAGCCTTTCGCTTTTGCGTGATTTTCACCTTTTTTTTTAAATCCTCCGAAATCGTGAAAAACGACATACTATAGTATGCCCTCCGACACCATGGACTATAGCCTTTCGCTTTTGCGTGATTTTCACCTTTTTTTCAAATCCTCCGAAATCGTGAAAAACGACATACTATAGTATGCCCTCCGACACCATGGACTATAGCCTTTCGCTTTTGCGTGATTTTCACCTTTTTTTTAATCCTCCGAAATCGTGAAAAACGACATACTATAGTATGCCCTCCGACACCATGGACTATAGCCTTTCGCTTTTGCGTGATTTTCACCTTTTTTTTTAAAATCCTCCGAAATCGTGAAAAACGACATACTAGTATGCGGTCCGAGACCATGGACTATAGCCTTTCGCTTTTGCGTGATTTTCACCTTTTTTTTTAAATCCTCCGAAATCGTTAAAAACGACATACTATAGTATGCCCTCCGACACCATGGACTATAGCCTTTCGCTTTTGCGTGATTTTCACCTTTTTTTCAAATCCTCTGAAATCGTGAAAAACGACATACTATAGTATGCCCTCCGACACCATGGACTATAGCCTTTCGCTTTTGCGTGATTTTCACCTTTTTTTTTAATCCTCCGAAATCGTGAAAAACGACATACTATATAGTATGCCCCCTGACACCATGGACTATAGCCTTTTGCTTTTGCGTGATTTTCACCTTTTTTTTTAAATCCTCCGAAATCGTTAAAAACGACATACTATAGTATGCTCTCCGACACCATGGACTATAGCCTTTCGCTTTTGCGTGATTTTCACCTTTTTTTCAAATCCTCCGAAATCGTGAAAAACAACATACTATAGTATGCCCTCCGACACCATGGACTATAGCCTTTCCCTTTTGCGTGATTTTCACCTTTTTTTTTAATCCTCCGAAATCGTGAAAAACGACATACTATAGTATGCCCTCCGACACCATGGACTATAGCCTTTTCGCTTTTGTGTGATTTTCACCTTTTTTTCAAATCCTCCGAAATCGTGAAAAACGACATACTATAGTATGCCCTCCGACACCATGGACTATAGCCTTTCGCTTTTGCGTGATTTTCACCTTTTTTTCAAATCCTCCGAAATCGTGAAAAACGACATACTATAGTATGCCCTCCGACACCATGGACTATAGCCTTTCGCTTTTGCGTGATTTTCACCTTTTTTTTTAAAAATCCTCCGAAATCGTGAAAAACGACATACTAGTATGCGGTCCGAGACCATGGACTATAGCCTTTCGCTTTTGCGTGATTTTCACCTTTTTTTTTTAAATCCTCCGAAATCGTTAAAAACGACATACTATAGTATGCCCTCCGACACCATGGACTATAGCCTTTCGCTTTTGCGTGATTTTCACCTTTTTTTCAAATCCTCCGAAATCGTGAAAAACGACATACTATAGTATGCCCTCCGACACCATGGACTATAGTCTTTCGCTTTTGCGTGATTTTCACCTTTTTTTTTAATCCTCCGAAATCGTGAAAAACGACATACTATATAGTATGCCCCCTGACACCATGGACTATAGCCTTTTGCTTTTGCGTGATTTTCACCTTTTTTTTTAAATCCTCCGAAATCGTTAAAAACGACATACTATAGTATGCTCTCCGACACCATGGACTATAGCCTTTCGCTTTTGCGTGATTTTCACCTTTTTTTCAAATCCTCCGAAATCGTGAAAAACGACATACTATAGTATGCCCTCCGACACCATGGACTATAGCCTTTCCCTTTTGCGTGATTTTCACATTTTTTTTTAATCCTCCGAAATCGTGAAAAACGACATACTATAGTATGCCCTCCGACACCATGGACTATAGCCTTTCGCTTTTGTGTGATTTTCACCTTTTTTTCAAATCCTCCGAAATCGTGAAAAACGACATACTATAGTATGCCCTCCGACACCATGGACTATAGCCTTTCGCTTTTGCGTGATTTTCACCTTTTTTTCAAATCCTCCGAAATCGTGAAAAACGACATACTATAGTATGCCCTCCGACACCATGGACTATAGCCTTTCGCTTTTGCGTGATTTTCACCTTTTTTTTTAAATCCTCCGAAATCGTGAAAAACGACATACTATAGTATGCCCTCCGACACCATGGACTATAGCCTTTCGCTTTTGCGTGATTTTCACCTTTTTTTCAAATCCTCCGAAATCGTGAAAAACGACATACTATAGTATGCCCTCCGACACCATGGACTATAGCCTTTCGCTTTTGCGTGATTTTCACCTTTTTTTTTAATCCTCCGAAATCGTGAAAAACGACATACTATAGTATGCCCTCCGACACGCCTTTCGCTTTTGCGTGATTTTCACCTTTTTTTTTTAAATCCTCCGAAATCGTGAAAAACGACATACTAGTATGCGGTCCGAGACCATGGACTATAGCCTTTCGCTTTTGCGTGATTTTCACCTTTTTTTTTAAATCCTCCGAAATCGTGAAAAACGACATACTATAGTATGCCCTCCGACACCATGGACTATAGCCTTTCGCTTTTGCGTGATTTTCACCTTTTTTTCAAATCCTCCGAAATCGTGAAAAACGACATACTATAGTATGCCCTCCGACACCATGGACTATAGCCTTTCGCTTTTGCGTGATTTTCACCTTTTTTTTTAATCCTCCGAAATCGTGAAAAACGACATACTATAGTATGCCCTCCGACACCATGGACTATAGCCTTTTGCTTTCGCGTGATTTTCACCTTTTTTTTAAATCCTCCGAAATCGTTAAAAACGACATACTATAGTATGCTCTCCGACACCATGGACTATAGCCTTTCGCTTTTGCGTGATTTTCACCTTTTTTTCAAATCCTCCGAAATCGTGAAAAACGACATACTATAGTATGCCCTCCGACACCATGGACTATAGCCTTTCGCTTTTGCGTGATTTTCACCTTTTTTTCAAATCCTCCGAAATCGTGAAAAACGACATACTATAGTATGCCCTCCGACACCATGGACTATAGCCTTTCGCTTTTGCGTGATTTTCACCTTTTTTTTTAAATCCTCCGAAATCGTGAAAAACGACATACTATAGTATGCCCTCCGACACCATGGACTATAGCCTTTCGCTTTTGCGTGATTTTCACCTTTTTTTCAAATCCTCCGAAATCGTGAAAAACGACATACTATAGTATGCCCTCCGACACCATGGACTATAGCCTTTCGCTTTTGCGTGATTTTCACCTTTTTTTCAAATCCTCCGAAATCGTGAAAAACGACATACTATAGTATGCCCTCCGACACCATGGACTATAGCCTTTCGCTTTTGCGTGATTTTCACCTTTTTTTCAAATCCTCCGAAATCGTGAAAAACGACATACTATAGTATGCCCTCCGACACCATGGACTATAGCCTTTCGCTTTTGCGTGATTTTCACCTTTTTTTTTAATCCTCCGAAATCGTGAAAAACGACATACTATAGTATGCCCTCCGACACGCCTTTCGCTTTTGCGTGATTTTCACCTTTTTTTTTAAAATCCTCCGAAATCGTGAAAAACGACATACTAGTATGCGGTCCGAGACCATGGACTATAGCCTTTCGCTTTTGCGTGATTTTCACCTTTTTTTTTAAATCCTCCGAAATCGTGAAAAACGACATACTATAGTATGCCCTCCGACACCATGGACTATAGCCTTTCGCTTTTGCGTGATTTTCACCTTTTTTTCAAATCCTCCGAAATCGTGAAAAACGACATACTATAGTATGCCCTCAGACACCATGGACTATAGCCTTTCGCTTTTGCGTGATTTTCACCTTTTTTTTTAATCCTCCGAAATCGTGGAAAAACGACATACTATAGTATGCCCTCCGACACCATGGACTATAGCCTTTTGCTTTCGCGTGATTTTCACCTTTTTTTTAAATCCTCCGAAATCGTTAAAAACGACATACTATAGTATGCTCTCCGACACCATGGACTATAGCCTTTCGCTTTTGCGTGATTTTCACCTTTTTTTCAAATCCTCCGAAATCGTGAAAAACGACATACTATAGTATGCCCTCCGACACCATGGACTATAGCCTTTCGCTTTTGCGTGATTTTCACCTTTTTTTCAAATCCTCCGAAATCGTGAAAAACGACATACTATAGTATGCCCTCCGACACCATGGACTATAGCCTTTCGCTTTTGCGTGATTTTCACCTTTTTTTTTAAAAATCCTCCGAAATCGTGAAAAACGACATACTAGTATGCGGTCCGAGACCATGGACTATAGCCTTTCGCTTTTGCGTGATTTTCACCTTTTTTTTTTAAATCCTCCGAAATCGTTAAAAACGACATACTATAGTATGCCCTCCGACACCATGGACTATAGCCTTTCGCTTTTGCGTGATTTTCACCTTTTTTTCAAATCCTCCGAAATCGTGAAAAACGACATACTATAGTATGCCCTCCGACACCATGGACTATAGTCTTTCGCTTTTGCGTGATTTTCACCTTTTTTTTTAATCCTCCGAAATCGTGAAAAACGACATACTATATAGTATGCCCCCTGACACCATGGACTATAGCCTTTTGCTTTTGCGTGATTTTCACCTTTTTTTTTAAATCCTCCGAAATCGTTAAAAACGACATACTATAGTATGCTCTCCGACACCATGGACTATAGCCTTTCGCTTTTGCGTGATTTTCACCTTTTTTTCAAATCCTCCGAAATCGTGAAAAACGACATACTATAGTATGCCCTCCGACACCATGGACTATAGCCTTTCCCTTTTGCGTGATTTTCACATTTTTTTTTAATCCTCCGAAATCGTGAAAAACGACATACTATAGTATGCCCTCCGACACCATGGACTATAGCCTTTCGCTTTTGTGTGATTTTCACCTTTTTTTCAAATCCTCCGAAATCGTGAAAAACGACATACTATAGTATGCCCTCCGACACCATGGACTATAGCCTTTCGCTTTTGCGTGATTTTCACCTTTTTTTCAAATCCTCCGAAATCGTGAAAAACGACATACTATAGTATGCCCTCCGACACCATGGACTATAGCCTTTCGCTTTTGCGTGATTTTCACCTTTTTTTTTAAATCCTCCGAAATCGTGAAAAACGACATACTATAGTATGCCCTCCGACACCATGGACTATAGCCTTTCGCTTTTGCGTGATTTTCACCTTTTTTTCAAATCCTCCGAAATCGTGAAAAACGACATACTATAGTATGCCCTCCGACACCATGGACTATAGCCTTTCGCTTTTGCGTGATTTTCACCTTTTTTTTTAATCCTCCGAAATCGTGAAAAACGACATACTATAGTATGCCCTCCGACACGCCTTTCGCTTTTGCGTGATTTTCACCTTTTTTTTTTAAATCCTCCGAAATCGTGAAAAACGACATACTAGTATGCGGTCCGAGACCATGGACTATAGCCTTTCGCTTTTGCGTGATTTTCACCTTTTTTTTTAAATCCTCCGAAATCGTGAAAAACGACATACTATAGTATGCCCTCCGACACCATGGACTATAGCCTTTCGCTTTTGCGTGATTTTCACCTTTTTTTCAAATCCTCCGAAATCGTGAAAAACGACATACTATAGTATGCCCTCCGACACCATGGACTATAGCCTTTCGCTTTTGCGTGATTTTCACCTTTTTTTTTAATCCTCCGAAATCGTGAAAAACGACATACTATAGTATGCCCTCCGACACCATGGACTATAGCCTTTTGCTTTCGCGTGATTTTCACCTTTTTTTTAAATCCTCCGAAATCGTTAAAAACGACATACTATAGTATGCTCTCCGACACCATGGACTATAGCCTTTCGCTTTTGCGTGATTTTCACCTTTTTTTCCAAATCCTCCGAAATCGTGAAAAACGACATACTATAGTATGCCCTCCGACACCATGGACTATAGCCTTTCGCTTTTGCGTGATTTTCACCTTTTTTTCAAATCCTCCGAAATCGTGAAAAACGACATACTATAGTATGCCCTCCGACACCATGGACTATAGCCTTTCGCTTTTGCGTGATTTTCACCTTTTTTTTTAAATCCTCCGAAATCGTGAAAAACGACATACTATAGTATGCCCTCCGACACCATGGACTATAGCCTTTCGCTTTTGCGTGATTTTCACCTTTTTTTCAAATCCTCCGAAATCGTGAAAAACGACATACTATAGTATGCCCTCCGACACCATGGACTATAGCCTTTCGCTTTTGCGTGATTTTCACCTTTTTTTCAAATCCTCCGAAATCGTGAAAAACGACATACTATAGTATGCCCTCCGACACCATGGACTATAGCCTTTCGCTTTTGCGTGATTTTCACCTTTTTTTCAAATCCTCCGAAATCGTGAAAAACGACATACTATAGTATGCCCTCCGACACCATGGACTATAGCCTTTCGCTTTTGCGTGATTTTCACCTTTTTTTTTAATCCTCCGAAATCGTGAAAAACGACATACTATAGTATGCCCTCCGACACGCCTTTCGCTTTTGCGTGATTTTCACCTTTTTTTTTAAAATCCTCCGAAATCGTGAAAAACGACATACTAGTATGCGGTCCGAGACCATGGACTATAGCCTTTCGCTTTTGCGTGATTTTCACCTTTTTTTTTAAATCCTCCGAAATCGTGAAAAACGACATACTATAGTATGCCCTCCGACACCATGGACTATAGCCTTTCGCTTTTGCGTGATTTTCACCTTTTTTTCAAATCCTCCGAAATCGTGAAAAACGACATACTATAGTATGCCCTCAGACACCATGGACTATAGCCTTTCGCTTTTGCGTGATTTTCACCTTTTTTTTTAATCCTCCGAAATCGTGGAAAAACGACATACTATAGTATGCCCTCCGACACCATGGACTATAGCCTTTTGCTTTCGCGTGATTTTCACCTTTTTTTTAAATCCTCCGAAATCGTTAAAAACGACATACTATAGTATGCTCTCCGACACCATGGACTATAGCCTTTCGCTTTTGCGTGATTTTCACCTTTTTTTCAAATCCTCCGAAATCGTGAAAAACGACATACTATAGTATGCCCTCCGACACCATGGACTATAGCCTTTCGCTTTTGCGTGATTTTCACCTTTTTTTTAAAATCCTCCAAAATCGTGAAAAACCACATACTATAGTATGCCCTCCGACACCATGGACTATAGCCTTTCGCTTTTGCGTGATTTTCACCTTTTTTTTTTAAATCCTCCGAAATCGTGAAAAACGACATACTATAGTATGCCCTCCGACACCATGGACTATAGCCTTTCGCTTTTGCGTGATTTTCACCTTTTTTTTTTTAAATCCTCCAAAATCGTGAAAAACGACATACTAGTATGCGGTCCGAGACCATGGACTATAGCCTTTCGCTTTTGCGTGATTTTCACCTTTTTTTCAAATCCTCCGAAATCGTGAAAAACGACATACTATAGTATGCCCTCCGACACCATGGACTATAGCCTTTCGCTTTTGCGTGATTTTCACCTTTTTTCAAATCCTCCGAAATCGTGAAAAACGACATACTATAGTATGCCCTCCGACAACATGGACTATAGCCTTTCGCTTTTGCGTGATTTTCACCTTTTTTTCAAATCCTCCGAAATCGTGAAAAACGACATACTATAGTATGCCCTCAGACACCATGGACTATAGCCTTTCGCTTTTGCGTGATTTTCACCTTTTTTTTTAATCCTCCGAAATCGTGGAAAAACGACATACTATAGTATGCCCTCCGACACCATGGACTATAGCCTTTTGCTTTCGCGTGATTTTCACCTTTTTTTTAAATCCTCCGAAATCGTGAAAAACGACATACTATAGTATGCCCTCCGACACCATGGACTATAGCCTTTCGCTTTTGCGTGATTTTCACCTTTTTTTCAAATCCTCCGAAATCGTGAAAAACGACATACTATAGTATGCCCTCCGACACCATGGACTATAGCCTTTCGCTTTTGCGTGATTTTCACCTTTTTTTTTAATCCTCCGAAATCGTGAAAAACGACATACTATAGTATGCCCTCCGACACGCCTTTCGCTTTTGCGTGATTTTCACCTTTTTTTTTAAAATCCTCCGAAATCGTGAAAAACGACATACTAGTATGCGGTCCGAGACCATGGACTATAGCCTTTCGCTTTTGCGTGATTTTCACCTTTTTTTTTAAATCCTCCGAAATCGTGAAAAACGACATACTATAGTATGCCCTCCGACACCATGGACTATAGCCTTTCGCTTTTGCGTGATTTTCACCTTTTTTTCAAATCCTCCGAAATCGTGAAAAACGACATACTATAGTATGCCCTCAGACACCATGGACTATAGCCTTTCGCTTTTGCGTGATTTTCACCTTTTTTTTTAATCCTCCGAAATCGTGGAAAAACGACATACTATAGTATGCCCTCCGACACCATGGACTATAGCCTTTTGCTTTCGCGTGATTTTCACCTTTTTTTTAAATCCTCCGAAATCGTTAAAAACGACATACTATAGTATGCTCTCCGACACCATGGACTATAGCCTTTCGCTTTTGCGTGATTTTCACCTTTTTTTCAAATCCTCCGAAATCGTGAAAAACGACATACTATAGTATGCCCTCCGACACCATGGACTATAGCCTTTCGCTTTTGCGTGATTTTCACCTTTTTTTTAAAATCCTCCAAAATCGTGAAAAACCACATACTATAGTATGCCCTCCGACACCATGGACTATAGCCTTTCGCTTTTGCGTGATTTTCACCTTTTTTTTTTAAATCCTCCGAAATCGTGAAAAACGACATACTATAGTATGCCCTCCGACACCATGGACTATAGCCTTTCGCTTTTGCGTGATTTTCACCTTTTTTTTTTTAAATCCTCCAAAATCGTGAAAAACGACATACTAGTATGCGGTCCGAGACCATGGACTATAGCCTTTCGCTTTTGCGTGATTTTCACCTTTTTTTCAAATCCTCCGAAATCGTGAAAAACGACATACTATAGTATGCCCTCCGACACCATGGACTATAGCCTTTCGCTTTTGCGTGATTTTCACCTTTTTTCAAATCCTCCGAAATCGTGAAAAACGACATACTATAGTATGCCCTCCGACAACATGGACTATAGCCTTTCGCTTTTGCGTGATTTTCACCTTTTTTTCAAATCCTCCGAAATCGTGAAAAACGACATACTATAGTATGCCCTCAGACACCATGGACTATAGCCTTTCGCTTTTGCGTGATTTTCACCTTTTTTTTTAATCCTCCGAAATCGTGGAAAAACGACATACTATAGTATGCCCTCCGACACCATGGACTATAGCCTTTTGCTTTCGCGTGATTTTCACCTTTTTTTTAAATCCTCCGAAATCGTGAAAAACGACATACTATAGTATGCCCTCCGACACGCCTTTCGCTTTTGCGTGATTTTCACCTTTTTTTCAAATCCTCTGAAATCGTGAAAAACGACATACTATAGTATGCCCTCCGACACCATGGACTATAGCCTTTCGCTTTTGCGTGATTTTCACCTTTTTTTTTAATCCTCCGAAATCGTGAAAAACGACATACTATATAGTATGCCCCCTGACACCATGGACTATAGCCTTTTGCTTTTGCGTGATTTTCACCTTTTTTTTTAAATCCTCCGAAATCGTTAAAAACGACATACTATAGTATGCTCTCCGACACCATGGACTATAGCCTTTCGCTTTTGCGTGATTTTCACCTTTTTTTCAAATCCTCCGAAATCGTGAAAAACGACATACTATAGTATGCCCTCCGACACCATGGACTATAGCCTTTCCCTTTTGCGTGATTTTCACCTTTTTTTTTAATCCTCCGAAATCGTGAAAAACGACATACTATAGTATGCCCTCCGACACCATGGACTATAGCCTTTTCGCTTTTGTGTGATTTTCACCTTTTTTTCAAATCCTCCGAAATCGTGAAAAACGACATACTATAGTATGCCCTCCGACACCATGGACTATAGCCTTTCGCTTTTGCGTGATTTTCACCTTTTTTTCAAATCCTCCGAAATCGTGAAAAACGACATACTATAGTATGCCCTCCGACACCATGGACTATAGCCTTTCGCTTTTGCGTGATTTTCACCTTTTTTTTTAAAAATCCTCCGAAATCGTGAAAAACGACATACTAGTATGCGGTCCGAGACCATGGACTATAGCCTTTCGCTTTTGCGTGATTTTCACCTTTTTTTTTAATCCTCCGAAATCGTGGAAAAACGACATACTATAGTATGCCCTCCGACACCATGGACTATAGCCTTTTGCTTTCGCGTGATTTTCACCTTTTTTTTAAATCCTCCGAAATCGTGAAAAACGACATACTATAGTATGCCCTCCGACACGCCTTTCGCTTTTGCGTGATTTTCACCTTTTTTTCAAATCCTCTGAAATCGTGAAAAACGACATACTATAGTATGCCCTCCGACACCATGGACTATAGCCTTTCGCTTTTGCGTGATTTTCACCTTTTTTTTTAATCCTCCGAAATCGTGAAAAACGACATACTATATAGTATGCCCCCTGACACCATGGACTATAGCCTTTCGCTTTTGCGTGATTTTCACCTTTTTTTTAAAATCCTCCAAAATCGTGAAAAACCACATACTATAGTATGCCCTCCGACACCATGGACTATAGCCTTTCGCTTTTGCGTGATTTTCACCTTTTTTTTTTAAATCCTCCGAAATCGTGAAAAACGACATACTATAGTATGCCCTCCGACACCATGGACTATAGCCTTTCGCTTTTGCGTGATTTTCACCTTTTTTTTTTTAAATCCTCCAAAATCGTGAAAAACGACATACTAGTATGCGGTCCGAGACCATGGACTATAGCCTTTCGCTTTTGCGTGATTTTCACCTTTTTTTCAAATCCTCCGAAATCGTGAAAAACGACATACTATAGTATGCCCTCCGACACCATGGACTATAGCCTTTCGCTTTTGCGTGATTTTCACCTTTTTTCAAATCCTCCGAAATCGTGAAAAACGACATACTATAGTATGCCCTCCGACAACATGGACTATAGCCTTTCGCTTTTGCGTGATTTTCACCTTTTTTTCAAATCCTCCGAAATCGTGAAAAACGACATACTATAGTATGCCCTCAGACACCATGGACTATAGCCTTTCGCTTTTGCGTGATTTTCACCTTTTTTTTTAATCCTCCGAAATCGTGGAAAAACGACATACTATAGTATGCCCTCCGACACCATGGACTATAGCCTTTTGCTTTCGCGTGATTTTCACCTTTTTTTTAAATCCTCCGAAATCGTGAAAAACGACATACTATAGTATGCCCTCCGACACGCCTTTCGCTTTTGCGTGATTTTCACCTTTTTTTCAAATCCTCTGAAATCGTGAAAAACGACATACTATAGTATGCCCTCCGACACCATGGACTATAGCCTTTCGCTTTTGCGTGATTTTCACCTTTTTTTTTAATCCTCCGAAATCGTGAAAAACGACATACTATATAGTATGCCCCCTGACACCATGGACTATAGCCTTTTGCTTTTGCGTGATTTTCACCTTTTTTTTTAAATCCTCCGAAATCGTTAAAAACGACATACTATAGTATGCTCTCCGACACCATGGACTATAGCCTTTCGCTTTTGCGTGATTTTCACCTTTTTTTCAAATCCTCCGAAATCGTGAAAAACGACATACTATAGTATGCCCTCCGACACCATGGACTATAGCCTTTCCCTTTTGCGTGATTTTCACCTTTTTTTTTAATCCTCCGAAATCGTGAAAAACGACATACTATAGTATGCCCTCCGACACCATGGACTATAGCCTTTTCGCTTTTGTGTGATTTTCACCTTTTTTTCAAATCCTCCGAAATCGTGAAAAACGACATACTATAGTATGCCCTCCGACACCATGGACTATAGCCTTTCGCTTTTGCGTGATTTTCACCTTTTTTTCAAATCCTCCGAAATCGTGAAAAACGACATACTATAGTATGCCCTCCGACACCATGGACTATAGCCTTTCGCTTTTGCGTGATTTTCACCTTTTTTTTTAAAAATCCTCCGAAATCGTGAAAAACGACATACTAGTATGCGGTCCGAGACCATGGACTATAGCCTTTCGCTTTTGCGTGATTTTCACCTTTTTTTTTAATCCTCCGAAATCGTGGAAAAACGACATACTATAGTATGCCCTCCGACACCATGGACTATAGCCTTTTGCTTTCGCGTGATTTTCACCTTTTTTTTAAATCCTCCGAAATCGTGAAAAACGACATACTATAGTATGCCCTCCGACACGCCTTTCGCTTTTGCGTGATTTTCACCTTTTTTTCAAATCCTCTGAAATCGTGAAAAACGACATACTATAGTATGCCCTCCGACACCATGGACTATAGCCTTTCGCTTTTGCGTGATTTTCACCTTTTTTTTTAATCCTCCGAAATCGTGAAAAACGACATACTATATAGTATGCCCCCTGACACCATGGACTATAGCCTTTTGCTTTTGCGTGATTTTCACCTTTTTTTTTAAATCCTCCGAAATCGTTAAAAACGACATACTATAGTATGCTCTCCGACACCATGGACTATAGCCTTTCGCTTTTGCGTGATTTTCACCTTTTTTTCAAATCCTCCGAAATCGTGAAAAACGACATACTATAGTATGCCCTCCGACACCATGGACTATAGCCTTTCCCTTTTGCGTGATTTTCACCTTTTTTTTTAATCCTCCGAAATCGTGAAAAACGACATACTATAGTATGCCCTCCGACACCATGGACTATAGCCTTTTCGCTTTTGTGTGATTTTCACCTTTTTTTCAAATCCTCCGAAATCGTGAAAAACGACATACTATAGTATGCCCTCCGACACCATGGACTATAGCCTTTCGCTTTTGCGTGATTTTCACCTTTTTTTCAAATCCTCCGAAATCGTGAAAAACGACATACTATAGTATGCCCTCCGACACCATGGACTATAGCCTTTCGCTTTTGCGTGATTTTCACCTTTTTTTTTAAAAATCCTCCGAAATCGTGAAAAACGACATACTAGTATGCGGTCCGAGACCATGGACTATAGCCTTTCGCTTTTGCGTGATTTTCACCTTTTTTTTTTAAATCCTCCGAAATCGTTAAAAACGACATACTATAGTATGCCCTCCGACACCATGGACTATAGCCTTTCGCTTTTGCGTGATTTTCACCTTTTTTTCAAATCCTCCGAAATCGTGAAAAACGACATACTATAGTATGCCCTCCGACACCATGGACTATAGTCTTTCGCTTTTGCGTGATTTTCACCTTTTTTTTTAATCCTCCGAAATCGTGAAAAACGACATACTATATAGTATGCCCCCTGACACCATGGACTATAGCCTTTTGCTTTTGCGTGATTTTCACCTTTTTTTTTAAATCCTCCGAAATCGTTAAAAACGACATACTATAGTATGCTCTCCGACACCATGGACTATAGCCTTTCGCTTTTGCGTGATTTTCACCTTTTTTTCAAATCCTCCGAAATCGTGAAAAACGACATACTATAGTATGCCCTCCGACACCATGGACTATAGCCTTTCCCTTTTGCGTGATTTTCACATTTTTTTTTAATCCTCCGAAATCGTGAAAAACGACATACTATAGTATGCCCTCCGACACCATGGACTATAGCCTTTCGCTTTTGTGTGATTTTCACCTTTTTTTCAAATCCTCCGAAATCGTGAAAAACGACATACTATAGTATGCCCTCCGACACCATGGACTATAGCCTTTCGCTTTTGCGTGATTTTCACCTTTTTTTCAAATCCTCCGAAATCGTGAAAAACGACATACTATAGTATGCCCTCCGACACCATGGACTATAGCCTTTCGCTTTTGCGTGATTTTCACCTTTTTTTTTAAATCCTCCGAAATCGTGAAAAACGACATACTATAGTATGCCCTCCGACACCATGGACTATAGCCTTTCGCTTTTGCGTGATTTTCACCTTTTTTTCAAATCCTCCGAAATCGTGAAAAACGACATACTATAGTATGCTCTCCGACACCATGGACTATAGCCTTTCGCTTTTGCGTGATTTTCACCTTTTTTTCCAAATCCTCCGAAATCGTGAAAAACGACATACTATAGTATGCCCTCCGACACCATGGACTATAGCCTTTCGCTTTTGCGTGATTTTCACCTTTTTTTCAAATCCTCCGAAATCGTGAAAAACGACATACTATAGTATGCCCTCCGACACCATGGACTATAGCCTTTCGCTTTTGCGTGATTTTCACCTTTTTTTTTAAATCCTCCGAAATCGTGAAAAACGACATACTATAGTATGCCCTCCGACACCATGGACTATAGCCTTTCGCTTTTGCGTGATTTTCACCTTTTTTTCAAATCCTCCGAAATCGTGAAAAACGACATACTATAGTATGCCCTCCGACACCATGGACTATAGCCTTTCGCTTTTGCGTGATTTTCACCTTTTTTTCAAATCCTCCGAAATCGTGAAAAACGACATACTATAGTATGCCCTCCGACACCATGGACTATAGCCTTTCGCTTTTGCGTGATTTTCACCTTTTTTTCAAATCCTCCGAAATCGTGAAAAACGACATACTATAGTATGCCCTCCGACACCATGGACTATAGCCTTTCGCTTTTGCGTGATTTTCACCTTTTTTTTTAATCCTCCGAAATCGTGAAAAACGACATACTATAGTATGCCCTCCGACACGCCTTTCGCTTTTGCGTGATTTTCACCTTTTTTTTTAAAATCCTCCGAAATCGTGAAAAACGACATACTAGTATGCGGTCCGAGACCATGGACTATAGCCTTTCGCTTTTGCGTGATTTTCACCTTTTTTTTTAAATCCTCCGAAATCGTGAAAAACGACATACTATAGTATGCCCTCCGACACCATGGACTATAGCCTTTCGCTTTTGCGTGATTTTCACCTTTTTTTCAAATCCTCCGAAATCGTGAAAAACGACATACTATAGTATGCCCTCAGACACCATGGACTATAGCCTTTCGCTTTTGCGTGATTTTCACCTTTTTTTTTAATCCTCCGAAATCGTGGAAAAACGACATACTATAGTATGCCCTCCGACACCATGGACTATAGCCTTTTGCTTTCGCGTGATTTTCACCTTTTTTTTAAATCCTCCGAAATCGTTAAAAACGACATACTATAGTATGCTCTCCGACACCATGGACTATAGCCTTTCGCTTTTGCGTGATTTTCACCTTTTTTTCAAATCCTCCGAAATCGTGAAAAACGACATACTATAGTATGCCCTCCGACACCATGGACTATAGCCTTTCGCTTTTGCGTGATTTTCACCTTTTTTTTAAAATCCTCCAAAATCGTGAAAAACCACATACTATAGTATGCCCTCCGACACCATGGACTATAGCCTTTCGCTTTTGCGTGATTTTCACCTTTTTTTTTTAAATCCTCCGAAATCGTGAAAAACGACATACTATAGTATGCCCTCCGACACCATGGACTATAGCCTTTCGCTTTTGCGTGATTTTCACCTTTTTTTTTTTAAATCCTCCAAAATCGTGAAAAACGACATACTAGTATGCGGTCCGAGACCATGGACTATAGCCTTTCGCTTTTGCGTGATTTTCACCTTTTTTTCAAATCCTCCGAAATCGTGAAAAACGACATACTATAGTATGCCCTCCGACACCATGGACTATAGCCTTTCGCTTTTGCGTGATTTTCACCTTTTTTCAAATCCTCCGAAATCGTGAAAAACGACATACTATAGTATGCCCTCCGACAACATGGACTATAGCCTTTCGCTTTTGCGTGATTTTCACCTTTTTTTCAAATCCTCCGAAATCGTGAAAAACGACATACTATAGTATGCCCTCAGACACCATGGACTATAGCCTTTCGCTTTTGCGTGATTTTCACCTTTTTTTTTAATCCTCCGAAATCGTGGAAAAACGACATACTATAGTATGCCCTCCGACACCATGGACTATAGCCTTTTGCTTTCGCGTGATTTTCACCTTTTTTTTAAATCCTCCGAAATCGTGAAAAACGACATACTATAGTATGCCCTCCGACACGCCTTTCGCTTTTGCGTGATTTTCACCTTTTTTTCAAATCCTCTGAAATCGTGAAAAACGACATACTATAGTATGCCCTCCGACACCATGGACTATAGCCTTTCGCTTTTGCGTGATTTTCACCTTTTTTTTTAATCCTCCGAAATCGTGAAAAACGACATACTATATAGTATGCCCCCTGACACCATGGACTATAGCCTTTTGCTTTTGCGTGATTTTCACCTTTTTTTTTAAATCCTCCGAAATCGTTAAAAACGACATACTATAGTATGCTCTCCGACACCATGGACTATAGCCTTTCGCTTTTGCGTGATTTTCACCTTTTTTTCAAATCCTCCGAAATCGTGAAAAACGACATACTATAGTATGCCCTCCGACACCATGGACTATAGCCTTTCCCTTTTGCGTGATTTTCACCTTTTTTTTTAATCCTCCGAAATCGTGAAAAACGACATACTATAGTATGCCCTCCGACACCATGGACTATAGCCTTTTCGCTTTTGTGTGATTTTCACCTTTTTTTCAAATCCTCCGAAATCGTGAAAAACGACATACTATAGTATGCCCTCCGACACCATGGACTATAGCCTTTCGCTTTTGCGTGATTTTCACCTTTTTTTCAAATCCTCCGAAATCGTGAAAAACGACATACTATAGTATGCCCTCCGACACCATGGACTATAGCCTTTCGCTTTTGCGTGATTTTCACCTTTTTTTTTAAAAATCCTCCGAAATCGTGAAAAACGACATACTAGTATGCGGTCCGAGACCATGGACTATAGCCTTTCGCTTTTGCGTGATTTTCACCTTTTTTTTTTAAATCCTCCGAAATCGTTAAAAACGACATACTATAGTATGCCCTCCGACACCATGGACTATAGCCTTTCGCTTTTGCGTGATTTTCACCTTTTTTTCAAATCCTCCGAAATCGTGAAAAACGACATACTATAGTATGCCCTCCGACACCATGGACTATAGTCTTTCGCTTTTGCGTGATTTTCACCTTTTTTTTTAATCCTCCGAAATCGTGAAAAACGACATACTATATAGTATGCCCCCTGACACCATGGACTATAGCCTTTTGCTTTTGCGTGATTTTCACCTTTTTTTTTAAATCCTCCGAAATCGTTAAAAACGACATACTATAGTATGCTCTCCGACACCATGGACTATAGCCTTTCGCTTTTGCGTGATTTTCACCTTTTTTTCAAATCCTCCGAAATCGTGAAAAACGACATACTATAGTATGCCCTCCGACACCATGGACTATAGCCTTTCCCTTTTGCGTGATTTTCACATTTTTTTTTAATCCTCCGAAATCGTGAAAAACGACATACTATAGTATGCCCTCCGACACCATGGACTATAGCCTTTCGCTTTTGTGTGATTTTCACCTTTTTTTCAAATCCTCCGAAATCGTGAAAAACGACATACTATAGTATGCCCTCCGACACCATGGACTATAGCCTTTCGCTTTTGCGTGATTTTCACCTTTTTTTCAAATCCTCCGAAATCGTGAAAAACGACATACTATAGTATGCCCTCCGACACCATGGACTATAGCCTTTCGCTTTTGCGTGATTTTCACCTTTTTTTTTAAATCCTCCGAAATCGTGAAAAACGACATACTATAGTATGCCCTCCGACACCATGGACTATAGCCTTTCGCTTTTGCGTGATTTTCACCTTTTTTTCAAATCCTCCGAAATCGTGAAAAACGACATACTATAGTATGCCCTCCGACACCATGGACTATAGCCTTTCGCTTTTGCGTGATTTTCACCTTTTTTTTTAATCCTCCGAAATCGTGAAAAACGACATACTATAGTATGCCCTCCGACACGCCTTTCGCTTTTGCGTGATTTTCACCTTTTTTTTTTAAATCCTCCGAAATCGTGAAAAACGACATACTAGTATGCGGTCCGAGACCATGGACTATAGCCTTTCGCTTTTGCGTGATTTTCACCTTTTTTTTTAAATCCTCCGAAATCGTGAAAAACGACATACTATAGTATGCCCTCCGACACCATGGACTATAGCCTTTCGCTTTTGCGTGATTTTCACCTTTTTTTCAAATCCTCCGAAATCGTGAAAAACGACATACTATAGTATGCCCTCCGACACCATGGACTATAGCCTTTCGCTTTTGCGTGATTTTCACCTTTTTTTTTAATCCTCCGAAATCGTGAAAAACGACATACTATAGTATGCCCTCCGACACCATGGACTATAGCCTTTTGCTTTCGCGTGATTTTCACCTTTTTTTTAAATCCTCCGAAATCGTTAAAAACGACATACTATAGTATGCTCTCCGACACCATGGACTATAGCCTTTCGCTTTTGCGTGATTTTCACCTTTTTTTCAAATCCTCCGAAATCGTGAAAAACGACATACTATAGTATGCCCTCCGACACCATGGACTATAGCCTTTCGCTTTTGCGTGATTTTCACCTTTTTTTCAAATCCTCCGAAATCGTGAAAAACGACATACTATAGTATGCCCTCCGACACCATGGACTATAGCCTTTCGCTTTTGCGTGATTTTCACCTTTTTTTTTAAATCCTCCGAAATCGTGAAAAACGACATACTATAGTATGCCCTCCGACACCATGGACTATAGCCTTTCGCTTTTGCGTGATTTTCACCTTTTTTTCAAATCCTCCGAAATCGTGAAAAACGACATACTATAGTATGCCCTCCGACACCATGGACTATAGCCTTTCGCTTTTGCGTGATTTTCACCTTTTTTTCAAATCCTCCGAAATCGTGAAAAACGACATACTATAGTATGCCCTCCGACACCATGGACTATAGCCTTTCGCTTTTGCGTGATTTTCACCTTTTTTTCAAATCCTCCGAAATCGTGAAAAACGACATACTATAGTATGCCCTCCGACACCATGGACTATAGCCTTTCGCTTTTGCGTGATTTTCACCTTTTTTTTTAATCCTCCGAAATCGTGAAAAACGACATACTATAGTATGCCCTCCGACACGCCTTTCGCTTTTGCGTGATTTTCACCTTTTTTTTTAAAATCCTCCGAAATCGTGAAAAACGACATACTAGTATGCGGTCCGAGACCATGGACTATAGCCTTTCGCTTTTGCGTGATTTTCACCTTTTTTTTTAAATCCTCCGAAATCGTGAAAAACGACATACTATAGTATGCCCTCCGACACCATGGACTATAGCCTTTCGCTTTTGCGTGATTTTCACCTTTTTTTCAAATCCTCCGAAATCGTGAAAAACGACATACTATAGTATGCCCTCAGACACCATGGACTATAGCCTTTCGCTTTTGCGTGATTTTCACCTTTTTTTTTAATCCTCCGAAATCGTGGAAAAACGACATACTATAGTATGCCCTCCGACACCATGGACTATAGCCTTTTGCTTTCGCGTGATTTTCACCTTTTTTTTAAATCCTCCGAAATCGTTAAAAACGACATACTATAGTATGCTCTCCGACACCATGGACTATAGCCTTTCGCTTTTGCGTGATTTTCACCTTTTTTTCAAATCCTCCGAAATCGTGAAAAACGACATACTATAGTATGCCCTCCGACACCATGGACTATAGCCTTTCGCTTTTGCGTGATTTTCACCTTTTTTTTTAAATCCTCCAAAATCGTGAAAAACCACATACTATAGTATGCCCTCCGACACCATGGACTATAGCCTTTCGCTTTTGCGTGATTTTCACCTTTTTTTTTTAAATCCTCCGAAATCGTGAAAAACGACATACTATAGTATGCCCTCCGACACCATGGACTATAGCCTTTCGCTTTTGCGTGATTTTCACCTTTTTTTTTTTAAATCCTCCAAAATCGTGAAAAACGACATACTAGTATGCGGTCCGAGACCATGGACTATAGCCTTTCGCTTTTGCGTGATTTTCACCTTTTTTTCAAATCCTCCGAAATCGTGAAAAACGACATACTATAGTATGCCCTCCGACACCATGGACTATAGCCTTTCGCTTTTGCGTGATTTTCACCTTTTTTCAAATCCTCCGAAATCGTGAAAAACGACATACTATAGTATGCCCTCCGACAACATGGACTATAGCCTTTCGCTTTTGCGTGATTTTCACCTTTTTTTCAAATCCTCCGAAATCGTGAAAAACGACATACTATAGTATGCCCTCAGACACCATGGACTATAGCCTTTCGCTTTTGCGTGATTTTCACCTTTTTTTTTAATCCTCCGAAATCGTGGAAAACGACATACTATAGTATGCCCTCCGACACGCCTTTCGCTTTTGCGTGATTTTCACCTTTTTTTTTAAAATCCTCCGAAATCGTGAAAAACGACATACTAGTATGCGGTCCGAGACCATGGACTATAGCCTTTCGCTTTTGCGTGATTTTCACCTTTTTTTTTAAATCCTCCGAAATCGTGAAAAACGACATACTATAGTATGCCCTCCGACACCATGGACTATAGCCTTTCGCTTTTGCGTGATTTTCACCTTTTTTTCAAATCCTCCGAAATCGTGAAAAACGACATACTATAGTATGCCCTCAGACACCATGGACTATAGCCTTTCGCTTTTGCGTGATTTTCACCTTTTTTTTTAATCCTCCGAAATCGTGGAAAAACGACATACTATAGTATGCCCTCCGACACCATGGACTATAGCCTTTTGCTTTCGCGTGATTTTCACCTTTTTTTTAAATCCTCCGAAATCGTTAAAAACGACATACTATAGTATGCTCTCCGACACCATGGACTATAGCCTTTCGCTTTTGCGTGATTTTCACCTTTTTTTCAAATCCTCCGAAATCGTGAAAAACGACATACTATAGTATGCCCTCCGACACCATGGACTATAGCCTTTCGCTTTTGCGTGATTTTCACCTTTTTTTTAAAATCCTCCAAAATCGTGAAAAACCACATACTATAGTATGCCCTCCGACACCATGGACTATAGCCTTTCGCTTTTGCGTGATTTTCACCTTTTTTTTTTAAATCCTCCGAAATCGTGAAAAACGACATACTATAGTATGCCCTCCGACACCATGGACTATAGCCTTTCGCTTTTGCGTGATTTTCACCTTTTTTTTTTTAAATCCTCCAAAATCGTGAAAAACGACATACTAGTATGCGGTCCGAGACCATGGACTATAGCCTTTCGCTTTTGCGTGATTTTCACCTTTTTTTCAAATCCTCCGAAATCGTGAAAAACGACATACTATAGTATGCCCTCCGACACCATGGACTATAGCCTTTCGCTTTTGCGTGATTTTCACCTTTTTTCAAATCCTCCGAAATCGTGAAAAACGACATACTATAGTATGCCCTCCGACAACATGGACTATAGCCTTTCGCTTTTGCGTGATTTTCACCTTTTTTTCAAATCCTCCGAAATCGTGAAAAACGACATACTATAGTATGCCCTCAGACACCATGGACTATAGCCTTTCGCTTTTGCGTGATTTTCACCTTTTTTTTTAATCCTCCGAAATCGTGGAAAAACGACATACTATAGTATGCCCTCCGACACCATGGACTATAGCCTTTTGCTTTCGCGTGATTTTCACCTTTTTTTTAAATCCTCCGAAATCGTGAAAAACGACATACTATAGTATGCCCTCCGACACGCCTTTCGCTTTTGCGTGATTTTCACCTTTTTTTTTAAAATCCTCCGAAATCGTGAAAAACGACATACTAGTATGCGGTCCGAGACCATGGACTATAGCCTTTCGCTTTTGCGTGATTTTCACCTTTT
Organism: Electrona antarctica; assembly: GCF_951216825.1. NCBI lineage: Eukaryota > Metazoa > Chordata > Actinopteri > Myctophiformes > Myctophidae > Electrona > Electrona antarctica. The sequence goes on from NW_027637270.1 coordinate 189,189, forward strand.
TTTTTAAATCCTCCGAAATCGTGAAAAACGACATACTATAGTATGCCCTCCGACACCATGGACTATAGCCTTTCGCTTTTGCGTGATTTTCACCTTTTTTTCAAATCCTCCGAAATCGTGAAAAACGACATACTATAGTATGCCCTCAGACACCATGGACTATAGCCTTTCGCTTTTGCGTGATTTTCACCTTTTTTTTTAATCCTCCGAAATCGTGGAAAAACGACATACTATAGTATGCCCTCCGACACCATGGACTATAGCCTTTTGCTTTCGCGTGATTTTCACCTTTTTTTTAAATCCTCCGAAATCGTTAAAAACGACATACTATAGTATGCTCTCCGACACCATGGACTATAGCCTTTCGCTTTTGCGTGATTTTCACCTTTTTTTCAAATCCTCCGAAATCGTGAAAAACGACATACTATAGTATGCCCTCCGACACCATGGACTATAGCCTTTCGCTTTTGCGTGATTTTCACCTTTTTTTTAAAATCCTCCAAAATCGTGAAAAACCACATACTATAGTATGCCCTCCGACACCATGGACTATAGCCTTTCGCTTTTGCGTGATTTTCACCTTTTTTTTTTAAATCCTCCGAAATCGTGAAAAACGACATACTATAGTATGCCCTCCGACACCATGGACTATAGCCTTTCGCTTTTGCGTGATTTTCACCTTTTTTTTTTAAAATCCTCCAAAATCGTGAAAAACGACATACTAGTATGCGGTCCGAGACCATGGACTATAGCCTTTCGCTTTTGCGTGATTTTCACCTTTTTTTCAAATCCTCCGAAATCGTGAAAAACGACATACTATAGTATGCCCTCCGACACCATGGACTATAGCCTTTCGCTTTTGCGTGATTTTCACCTTTTTTCAAATCCTCCGAAATCGTGAAAAACGACATACTATAGTATGCCCTCCGACAACATGGACTATAGCCTTTCGCTTTTGCGTGATTTTCACCTTTTTTTTTAAATCCTCCGAAATCGTGAAAAACGACATACTATAGTATGCTCTCCGACACCATGGACTATAGCCTTTCGCTTTTGCGTGATTTTCACCTTTTTTTCAAATCCTCCGAAATCGTGAAAAACGACATACTATAGTATGCCCTCCGACACCATGGACTATAGCCTTTCGCTTTTGCGTGATTTTCACCTTTTTTTTTAAAATCCTCCGAAATCGTGAAAAACGACATACTAGTATGCGGTCCGAGACCATGGACTATAGCCTTTCGCTTTTGCGTGATTTTCACCTTTTTTTTTTAAATCCTCCGAAATCGTTAAAAACGACATACTATAGTATGCCCTCCGACACCATGGACTATAGCCTTTTGCTTTCGCGTGATTTTCACCTTTTTTTTAAATCCTCCGAAATCGTTAAAAACGACATACTATAGTATGCTCTCCGACACCATGGACTATAGCCTTTCGCTTTTGCGTGATTTTCACCTTTTTTTCAAATCCTCCGAAATCGTGAAAAACGACATACTATAGTATGCCCTCCGACACCATGGACTATAGCCTTTCGCTTTTGCGTGATTTTCACCTTTTTTTTAAAATCCTCCAAAATCGTGAAAAACCACATACTATAGTATGCCCTCCGACACCATGGACTATAGCCTTTCGCTTTTGCGTGATTTTCACCTTTTTTTTTTAAATCCTCCGAAATCGTGAAAAACGACATACTATAGTATGCCCTCCGACACCATGGACTATAGCCTTTCGCTTTTGCGTGATTTTCACCTTTTTTTTTTTAAATCCTCCAAAATCGTGAAAAACGACATACTAGTATGCGGTCCGAGACCATGGACTATAGCCTTTCGCTTTTGCGTGATTTTCACCTTTTTTTCAAATCCTCCGAAATCGTGAAAAACGACATACTATAGTATGCCCTCCGACACCATGGACTATAGCCTTTCGCTTTTGCGTGATTTTCACCTTTTTTCAAATCCTCCGAAATCGTGAAAAACGACATACTATAGTATGCCCTCCGACAACATGGACTATAGCCTTTCGCTTTTGCGTGATTTTCACCTTTTTTTCAAATCCTCCGAAATCGTGAAAAACGACATACTATAGTATGCCCTCAGACACCATGGACTATAGCCTTTCGCTTTTGCGTGATTTTCACCTTTTTTTTTAATCCTCCGAAATCGTGGAAAAACGACATACTATAGTATGCCCTCCGACACCATGGACTATAGCCTTTTGCTTTCGCGTGATTTTCACCTTTTTTTTAAATCCTCCGAAATCGTGAAAAACGACATACTATAGTATGCCCTCCGACACGCCTTTCGCTTTTGCGTGATTTTCACCTTTTTTTCAAATCCTCTGAAATCGTGAAAAACGACATACTATAGTATGCCCTCCGACACCATGGACTATAGCCTTTCGCTTTTGCGTGATTTTCACCTTTTTTTTTAATCCTCCGAAATCGTGAAAAACGACATACTATATAGTATGCCCCCTGACACCATGGACTATAGCCTTTTGCTTTTGCGTGATTTTCACCTTTTTTTTTAAATCCTCCGAAATCGTTAAAAACGACATACTATAGTATGCTCTCCGACACCATGGACTATAGCCTTTCGCTTTTGCGTGATTTTCACCTTTTTTTCAAATCCTCCGAAATCGTGAAAAACGACATACTATAGTATGCCCTCCGACACCATGGACTATAGCCTTTCCCTTTTGCGTGATTTTCACCTTTTTTTTTAATCCTCCGAAATCGTGAAAAACGACATACTATAGTATGCCCTCCGACACCATGGACTATAGCCTTTTCGCTTTTGTGTGATTTTCACCTTTTTTTCAAATCCTCCGAAATCGTGAAAAACGACATACTATAGTATGCCCTCCGACACCATGGACTATAGCCTTTCGCTTTTGCGTGATTTTCACCTTTTTTTCAAATCCTCCGAAATCGTGAAAAACGACATACTATAGTATGCCCTCCGACACCATGGACTATAGCCTTTCGCTTTTGCGTGATTTTCACCTTTTTTTTTAAAAATCCTCCGAAATCGTGAAAAACGACATACTAGTATGCGGTCCGAGACCATGGACTATAGCCTTTCGCTTTTGCGTGATTTTCACCTTTTTTTTTTAAATCCTCCGAAATCGTTAAAAACGACATACTATAGTATGCCCTCCGACACCATGGACTATAGCCTTTCGCTTTTGCGTGATTTTCACCTTTTTTTCAAATCCTCCGAAATCGTGAAAAACGACATACTATAGTATGCCCTCCGACACCATGGACTATAGTCTTTCGCTTTTGCGTGATTTTCACCTTTTTTTTTAATCCTCCGAAATCGTGAAAAACGACATACTATATAGTATGCCCCCTGACACCATGGACTATAGCCTTTTGCTTTTGCGTGATTTTCACCTTTTTTTTTAAATCCTCCGAAATCGTTAAAAACGACATACTATAGTATGCTCTCCGACACCATGGACTATAGCCTTTCGCTTTTGCGTGATTTTCACCTTTTTTTCAAATCCTCCGAAATCGTGAAAAACGACATACTATAGTATGCCCTCCGACACCATGGACTATAGCCTTTCCCTTTTGCGTGATTTTCACATTTTTTTTTAATCCTCCGAAATCGTGAAAAACGACATACTATAGTATGCCCTCCGACACCATGGACTATAGCCTTTCGCTTTTGTGTGATTTTCACCTTTTTTTCAAATCCTCCGAAATCGTGAAAAACGACATACTATAGTATGCCCTCCGACACCATGGACTATAGCCTTTCGCTTTTGCGTGATTTTCACCTTTTTTTCAAATCCTCCGAAATCGTGAAAAACGACATACTATAGTATGCCCTCCGACACCATGGACTATAGCCTTTCGCTTTTGCGTGATTTTCACCTTTTTTTTTAAATCCTCCGAAATCGTGAAAAACGACATACTATAGTATGCCCTCCGACACCATGGACTATAGCCTTTCGCTTTTGCGTGATTTTCACCTTTTTTTCAAATCCTCCGAAATCGTGAAAAACGACATACTATAGTATGCCCTCCGACACCATGGACTATAGCCTTTCGCTTTTGCGTGATTTTCACCTTTTTTTTTAATCCTCCGAAATCGTGAAAAACGACATACTATAGTATGCCCTCCGACACGCCTTTCGCTTTTGCGTGATTTTCACCTTTTTTTTTTAAATCCTCCGAAATCGTGAAAAACGACATACTAGTATGCGGTCCGAGACCATGGACTATAGCCTTTCGCTTTTGCGTGATTTTCACCTTTTTTTTTAAATCCTCCGAAATCGTGAAAAACGACATACTATAGTATGCCCTCCGACACCATGGACTATAGCCTTTCGCTTTTGCGTGATTTTCACCTTTTTTTCAAATCCTCCGAAATCGTGAAAAACGACATACTATAGTATGCCCTCCGACACCATGGACTATAGCCTTTCGCTTTTGCGTGATTTTCACCTTTTTTTTTAATCCTCCGAAATCGTGAAAAACGACATACTATAGTATGCCCTCCGACACCATGGACTATAGCCTTTTGCTTTCGCGTGATTTTCACCTTTTTTTTAAATCCTCCGAAATCGTTAAAAACGACATACTATAGTATGCTCTCCGACACCATGGACTATAGCCTTTCGCTTTTGCGTGATTTTCACCTTTTTTTCAAATCCTCCGAAATCGTGAAAAACGACATACTATAGTATGCCCTCCGACACCATGGACTATAGCCTTTCGCTTTTGCGTGATTTTCACCTTTTTTTCAAATCCTCCGAAATCGTGAAAAACGACATACTATAGTATGCCCTCCGACACCATGGACTATAGCCTTTCGCTTTTGCGTGATTTTCACCTTTTTTTTTAAATCCTCCGAAATCGTGAAAAACGACATACTATAGTATGCCCTCCGACACCATGGACTATAGCCTTTCGCTTTTGCGTGATTTTCACCTTTTTTTCAAATCCTCCGAAATCGTGAAAAACGACATACTATAGTATGCCCTCCGACACCATGGACTATAGCCTTTCGCTTTTGCGTGATTTTCACCTTTTTTTCAAATCCTCCGAAATCGTGAAAAACGACATACTATAGTATGCCCTCCGACACCATGGACTATAGCCTTTCGCTTTTGCGTGATTTTCACCTTTTTTTCAAATCCTCCGAAATCGTGAAAAACGACATACTATAGTATGCCCTCCGACACCATGGACTATAGCCTTTCGCTTTTGCGTGATTTTCACCTTTTTTTTTAATCCTCCGAAATCGTGAAAAACGACATACTATAGTATGCCCTCCGACACGCCTTTCGCTTTTGCGTGATTTTCACCTTTTTTTTTAAAATCCTCCGAAATCGTGAAAAACGACATACTAGTATGCGGTCCGAGACCATGGACTATAGCCTTTCGCTTTTGCGTGATTTTCACCTTTTTTTTTAAATCCTCCGAAATCGTGAAAAACGACATACTATAGTATGCCCTCCGACACCATGGACTATAGCCTTTCGCTTTTGCGTGATTTTCACCTTTTTTTCAAATCCTCCGAAATCGTGAAAAACGACATACTATAGTATGCCCTCAGACACCATGGACTATAGCCTTTCGCTTTTGCGTGATTTTCACCTTTTTTTTTAATCCTCCGAAATCGTGGAAAAACGACATACTATAGTATGCCCTCCGACACCATGGACTATAGCCTTTTGCTTTCGCGTGATTTTCACCTTTTTTTTAAATCCTCCGAAATCGTTAAAAACGACATACTATAGTATGCTCTCCGACACCATGGACTATAGCCTTTCGCTTTTGCGTGATTTTCACCTTTTTTTCAAATCCTCCGAAATCGTGAAAAACGACATACTATAGTATGCCCTCCGACACCATGGACTATAGCCTTTCGCTTTTGCGTGATTTTCACCTTTTTTTTTAAATCCTCCAAAATCGTGAAAAACCACATACTATAGTATGCCCTCCGACACCATGGACTATAGCCTTTCGCTTTTGCGTGATTTTCACCTTTTTTTTTTAAATCCTCCGAAATCGTGAAAAACGACATACTATAGTATGCCCTCCGACACCATGGACTATAGCCTTTCGCTTTTGCGTGATTTTCACCTTTTTTTTTTTAAATCCTCCAAAATCGTGAAAAACGACATACTAGTATGCGGTCCGAGACCATGGACTATAGCCTTTCGCTTTTGCGTGATTTTCACCTTTTTTTCAAATCCTCCGAAATCGTGAAAAACGACATACTATAGTATGCCCTCCGACACCATGGACTATAGCCTTTCGCTTTTGCGTGATTTTCACCTTTTTTCAAATCCTCCGAAATCGTGAAAAACGACATACTATAGTATGCCCTCCGACAACATGGACTATAGCCTTTCGCTTTTGCGTGATTTTCACCTTTTTTTCAAATCCTCCGAAATCGTGAAAAACGACATACTATAGTATGCCCTCAGACACCATGGACTATAGCCTTTCGCTTTTGCGTGATTTTCACCTTTTTTTTTAATCCTCCGAAATCGTGGAAAACGACATACTATAGTATGCCCTCCGACACGCCTTTCGCTTTTGCGTGATTTTCACCTTTTTTTTTAAAATCCTCCGAAATCGTGAAAAACGACATACTAGTATGCGGTCCGAGACCATGGACTATAGCCTTTCGCTTTTGCGTGATTTTCACCTTTTTTTTTAAATCCTCCGAAATCGTGAAAAACGACATACTATAGTATGCCCTCCGACACCATGGACTATAGCCTTTCGCTTTTGCGTGATTTTCACCTTTTTTTCAAATCCTCCGAAATCGTGAAAAACGACATACTATAGTATGCCCTCAGACACCATGGACTATAGCCTTTCGCTTTTGCGTGATTTTCACCTTTTTTTTTAATCCTCCGAAATCGTGGAAAAACGACATACTATAGTATGCCCTCCGACACCATGGACTATAGCCTTTTGCTTTCGCGTGATTTTCACCTTTTTTTTAAATCCTCCGAAATCGTTAAAAACGACATACTATAGTATGCTCTCCGACACCATGGACTATAGCCTTTCGCTTTTGCGTGATTTTCACCTTTTTTTCAAATCCTCCGAAATCGTGAAAAACGACATACTATAGTATGCCCTCCGACACCATGGACTATAGCCTTTCGCTTTTGCGTGATTTTCACCTTTTTTTTAAAATCCTCCAAAATCGTGAAAAACCACATACTATAGTATGCCCTCCGACACCATGGACTATAGCCTTTCGCTTTTGCGTGATTTTCACCTTTTTTTTTTAAATCCTCCGAAATCGTGAAAAACGACATACTATAGTATGCCCTCCGACACCATGGACTATAGCCTTTCGCTTTTGCGTGATTTTCACCTTTTTTTTTTTAAATCCTCCAAAATCGTGAAAAACGACATACTAGTATGCGGTCCGAGACCATGGACTATAGCCTTTCGCTTTTGCGTGATTTTCACCTTTTTTTCAAATCCTCCGAAATCGTGAAAAACGACATACTATAGTATGCCCTCCGACACCATGGACTATAGCCTTTCGCTTTTGCGTGATTTTCACCTTTTTTCAAATCCTCCGAAATCGTGAAAAACGACATACTATAGTATGCCCTCCGACAACATGGACTATAGCCTTTCGCTTTTGCGTGATTTTCACCTTTTTTTCAAATCCTCCGAAATCGTGAAAAACGACATACTATAGTATGCCCTCAGACACCATGGACTATAGCCTTTCGCTTTTGCGTGATTTTCACCTTTTTTTTTAATCCTCCGAAATCGTGGAAAAACGACATACTATAGTATGCCCTCCGACACCATGGACTATAGCCTTTTGCTTTCGCGTGATTTTCACCTTTTTTTTAAATCCTCCGAAATCGTGAAAAACGACATACTATAGTATGCCCTCCGACACGCCTTTCGCTTTTGCGTGATTTTCACCTTTTTTTTTAAAATCCTCCGAAATCGTGAAAAACGACATACTAGTATGCGGTCCGAGACCATGGACTATAGCCTTTCGCTTTTGCGTGATTTTCACCTTTTTTTTTAAATCCTCCGAAATCGTGAAAAACGACATACTATAGTATGCCCTCCGACACCATGGACTATAGCCTTTCGCTTTTGCGTGATTTTCACCTTTTTTTCAAATCCTCCGAAATCGTGAAAAACGACATACTATAGTATGCCCTCAGACACCATGGACTATAGCCTTTCGCTTTTGCGTGATTTTCACCTTTTTTTTTAATCCTCCGAAATCGTGGAAAAACGACATACTATAGTATGCCCTCCGACACCATGGACTATAGCCTTTTGCTTTCGCGTGATTTTCACCTTTTTTTTAAATCCTCCGAAATCGTTAAAAACGACATACTATAGTATGCTCTCCGACACCATGGACTATAGCCTTTCGCTTTTGCGTGATTTTCACCTTTTTTTCAAATCCTCCGAAATCGTGAAAAACGACATACTATAGTATGCCCTCCGACACCATGGACTATAGCCTTTCGCTTTTGCGTGATTTTCACCTTTTTTTTAAAATCCTCCAAAATCGTGAAAAACCACATACTATAGTATGCCCTCCGACACCATGGACTATAGCCTTTCGCTTTTGCGTGATTTTCACCTTTTTTTTTTAAATCCTCCGAAATCGTGAAAAACGACATACTATAGTATGCCCTCCGACACCATGGACTATAGCCTTTCGCTTTTGCGTGATTTTCACCTTTTTTTTTTAAAATCCTCCAAAATCGTGAAAAACGACATACTAGTATGCGGTCCGAGACCATGGACTATAGCCTTTCGCTTTTGCGTGATTTTCACCTTTTTTTCAAATCCTCCGAAATCGTGAAAAACGACATACTATAGTATGCCCTCCGACACCATGGACTATAGCCTTTCGCTTTTGCGTGATTTTCACCTTTTTTCAAATCCTCCGAAATCGTGAAAAACGACATACTATAGTATGCCCTCCGACAACATGGACTATAGCCTTTCGCTTTTGCGTGATTTTCACCTTTTTTTTTAAATCCTCCGAAATCGTGAAAAACGACATACTATAGTATGCTCTCCGACACCATGGACTATAGCCTTTCGCTTTTGCGTGATTTTCACCTTTTTTTCAAATCCTCCGAAATCGTGAAAAACGACATACTATAGTATGCCCTCCGACACCATGGACTATAGCCTTTCGCTTTTGCGTGATTTTCACCTTTTTTTTTAAAATCCTCCGAAATCGTGAAAAACGACATACTAGTATGCGGTCCGAGACCATGGACTATAGCCTTTCGCTTTTGCGTGATTTTCACCTTTTTTTTTTAAATCCTCCGAAATCGTTAAAAACGACATACTATAGTATGCCCTCCGACACCATGGACTATAGCCTTTCGCTTTTGCGTGATTTTCACCTTTTTTTCAAATCCTCCGAAATCGTGAAAAACGACATACTATAGTATGCCCTCCGACACCATGGACTATAGCCTTTCGCTTTTGCGTGATTTTCACCTTTTTTTTTAATCCTCCGAAATCGTGAAAAACGACATACTATATAGTATGCCCCCTGACACCATGGACTATAGCCTTTTGCTTTTGCGTGATTTTCACCTTTTTTTTTAAATCCTCCGAAATCGTTAAAAACGACATACTATAGTATGCTCTCCGACACCATGGACTATAGCCTTTCGCTTTTGCGTGATTTTCACCTTTTTTTCAAATCCTCCGAAATCGTGAAAAACGACATACTATAGTATGCCCTCCGACACCATGGACTATAGCCTTTCCCTTTTGCGTGATTTTCACATTTTTTTTTAATCCTCCGAAATCGTGAAAAACGACATACTATAGTATGCCCTCCGACACCATGGACTATAGCCTTTCGCTTTTGTGTGATTTTCACCTTTTTTTCAAATCCTCCGAAATCGTGAAAAACGACATACTATAGTATGCCCTCCGACACCATGGACTATAGCCTTTCGCTTTTGCGTGATTTTCACCTTTTTTTCAAATCCTCCGAAATCGTGAAAAACGACATACTATAGTATGCCCTCCGACACCATGGACTATAGCCTTTCGCTTTTGCGTGATTTTCACCTTTTTTTCAAATCCTCCGAAATCGTGAAAAACGACATACTATAGTATGCCCTCCGACACCATGGACTATAGCCTTTCGCTTTTGCGTGATTTTCACCGTTTTTTTTAATCCTCCGAAATCGTGAAAAACGACATACTATAGTATGCCCTCCGACACGCCTTTCGCTTTTGCGTGATTTTCACCTTTTTTTTTTAAATCCTCCGAAATCGTGAAAAACGACATACTAGTATGCGGTCCGAGACCATGGACTATAGCCTTTCGCTTTTGCGTGATTTTCACCTTTTTTTCAAATCCTCCGAAATCGTGAAAAACGACATACTATAGTATGCCCTCCGACACCATGGACTATAGCCTTTCGCTTTTGCGTGATTTTCACCTTTTTTTTTAATCCTCCGAAATCGTGAAAAACGACATACTATAGTATGCCCTCCGACACCATGGACTATAGCCTTTTGCTTTCGCGTGATTTTCACCTTTTTTTTTAAATCCTCCGAAATCGTTAAAAACGACATACTATAGTATGCTCTCCGACACCATGGACTATAGCCTTTCGCTTTTGCGTGATTTTCACCTTTTTTTCAAATCCTCCGAAATCGTGAAAAACGACATACTATAGTATGCCCTCCGACACCATGGACTATAGCCTTTCGCTTTTGCGTGATTTTCACCTTTTTTTCAAATCCTCCGAAATCGTGAAAAACGACATACTATAGTATGCCCTCCGACACCATGGACTATAGCCTTTCGCTTTTGCGTGATTTTCACCTTTTTTTTTAAATCCTCCGAAATCGTGAAAAACGACATACTATAGTATGCCCTCCGACACCATGGACTATAGCCTTTCGCTTTTGCGTGATTTTCACCTTTTTTTCAAATCCTCCGAAATCGTGAAAAACGACATACTATAGTATGCCCTCCGACACCATGGACTATAGCCTTTCGCTTTTGCGTGATTTTCACCTTTTTTTCAAATCCTCCGAAATCGTGAAAAACGACATACTATAGTATGCCCTCCGACACCATGGACTATAGCCTTTCGCTTTTGCGTGATTTTCACCTTTTTTTCAAATCCTCCGAAATCGTGAAAAACGACATACTATAGTATGCCCTCCGACACCATGGACTATATCCTTTCGCTTTTGCGTGATTTTCACCTTTTTTTTTAATCCTCCGAAATCGTGAAAAACGACATACTATAGTATGCCCTCCGACACCATGGACTATAGCCTTTCGCTTTTGCGTGATTTTCACCTTTTTTTCAAATCCTCCGAAATCGTGAAAAACGACATACTATAGTATGCCCTCCGACACCATGGACTATAGCCTTTCGCTTTTGCGTGATTTTCACCTTTTTTTTTAATCCTCCGAAATCGTGAAAAACGACATACTATAGTATGCCCTCCGACACGCCTTTCGCTTTTGCGTGATTTTCACCTTTTTTTTTTAAAATCCTCCGAAATCGTGAAAAACGACATACTAGTATGCGGTCCGAGACCATGGACTATAGCCTTTCGCTTTTGCGTGATTTTCACCTTTTTTTTTAAATCCTCCGAAATCGTGAAAAACGACATACTATAGTATGCCCTCCGACACCATGGACTATAGCCTTTCGCTTTTGCGTGATTTTCACCTTTTTTTCAAATCCTCCGAAATCGTGAAAAACGACATACTATAGTATGCCCTCAGACACCATGGACTATAGCCTTTCGCTTTTGCGTGATTTTCACCTTTTTTTTTAATCCTCCGAAATCGTGGAAAAACGACATACTATAGTATGCCCTCCGACACCATGGACTATAGCCTTTTGCTTTCGCGTGATTTTCACCTTTTTTTTAAATCCTCCGAAATCGTTAAAAACGACATACTATAGTATGCTCTCCGACACCATGGACTATAGCCTTTCGCTTTTGCGTGATTTTCACCTTTTTTTCAAATCCTCCGAAATCGTGAAAAACGACATACTATAGTATGCCCTCCGACACCATGGACTATAGCCTTTCGCTTTTGCGTGATTTTCACCTTTTTTTTTAAAATCCTCCAAAATCGTGAAAAACCACATACTATAGTATGCCCTCCGACACCATGGACTATAGCCTTTCGCTTTTGCGTGATTTTCACCTTTTTTTTTTAAATCCTCCGAAATCGTGAAAAACGACATACTATAGTATGCCCTCCGACACCATGGACTATAGCCTTTCGCTTTTGCGTGATTTTCACCTTTTTTTTTAAAATCCTCCAAAATCGTGAAAAACGACATACTAGTATGCGGTCCGAGACCATGGACTATAGCCTTTCGCTTTTGCGTGATTTTCACCTTTTTTTCAAATCCTCCGAAATCGTGAAAAACGACATACTATAGTATGCCCTCCGACACCATGGACTATAGCCTTTCGCTTTTGCGTGATTTTCACCTTTTTTTCAAATCCTCCGAAATCGTGAAAAACGACATACTATAGTATGCCCTCCGACAACATGGACTATAGCCTTTCGCTTTTGCGTGATTTTCACCTTTTTTTTTAAATCCTCCGAAATCGTGAAAAACGACATACTATAGTATGCCCTCCCACACCATGGACTATAGCCTTTCGCTTTTGCGTGATTTTCATCTTTTTTTCAAATCCTCCGAAATCGTGAAAAACGACATACTATAGTATGCTCTCCGACACCATGGACTATAGCCTTTCGCTTTTGCGTGATTTTCACCTTTTTTTCAAATCCTCCGAAATCGTGAAAAACGACATACTATAGTATGCCCTCCGACACCATGGACTATAGCCTTTCCCTTTTGCGTGATTTTCACATTTTTTTTTAATCCTCCGAAATCGTGAAAAACGACATACTATAGTATGCCCTCCGACACCATGGACTATAGCCTTTCGCTTTTGTGTGATTTTCACCTTTTTTTCAAATCCTCCGAAATCGTGAAAAACGACATACTATAGTATGCCCTCCGACACCATGGACTATAGCCTTTCGCTTTTGCGTGATTTTCACCTTTTTTTCAAATCCTCCGAAATCGTGAAAAACGACATACTATAGTATGCCCTCCGACACCATGGACTATAGCCTTTCGCTTTTGCGTGATTTTCACCTTTTTTTTTAAATCCTCCGAAATCGTGAAAAACGACATACTATAGTATGCCCTCCGACACCATGGACTATAGCCTTTCGCTTTTGCGTGATTTTCACCTTTTTTTCAAATCCTCCGAAATCGTGAAAAACGACATACTATAGTATGCCCTCCGACACCATGGACTATAGCCTTTCGCTTTTGCGTGATTTTCACCTTTTTTTTTAATCCTCCGAAATCGTGAAAAACGACATACTATAGTATGCCCTCCGACACGCCTTTCGCTTTTGCGTGATTTTCACCTTTTTTTTTTAAATCCTCCGAAATCGTGAAAAACGACATACTAGTATGCGGTCCGAGACCATGGACTATAGCCTTTCGCTTTTGCGTGATTTTCACCTTTTTTTTTAAATCCTCCGAAATCGTGAAAAACGACATACTATAGTATGCCCTCCGACACCATGGACTATAGCCTTTCGCTTTTGCGTGATTTTCACCTTTTTTTCAAATCCTCCGAAATCGTGAAAAACGACATACTATAGTATGCCCTCCGACACCATGGACTATAGCCTTTCGCTTTTGCGTGATTTTCACCTTTTTTTTTAATCCTCCGAAATCGTGAAAAACGACATACTATAGTATGCCCTCCGACACCATGGACTATAGCCTTTTGCTTTCGCGTGATTTTCACCTTTTTTTTAAATCCTCCGAAATCGTTAAAAACGACATACTATAGTATGCTCTCCGACACCATGGACTATAGCCTTTCGCTTTTGCGTGATTTTCACCTTTTTTTCAAATCCTCCGAAATCGTGAAAAACGACATACTATAGTATGCCCTCCGACACCATGGACTATAGCCTTTCGCTTTTGCGTGATTTTCACCTTTTTTTCAAATCCTCCGAAATCGTGAAAAACGACATACTATAGTATGCCCTCCGACACCATGGACTATAGCCTTTCGCTTTTGCGTGATTTTCACCTTTTTTTTTAAATCCTCCGAAATCGTGAAAAACGACATACTATAGTATGCCCTCCGACACCATGGACTATAGCCTTTCGCTTTTGCGTGATTTTCACCTTTTTTTCAAATCCTCCGAAATCGTGAAAAACGACATACTATAGTATGCCCTCCGACACCATGGACTATAGCCTTTCGCTTTTGCGTGATTTTCACCTTTTTTTCAAATCCTCCGAAATCGTGAAAAACGACATACTATAGTATGCCCTCCGACACCATGGACTATAGCCTTTCGCTTTTGCGTGATTTTCACCTTTTTTTCAAATCCTCCGAAATCGTGAAAAACGACATACTATAGTATGCCCTCCGACACCATGGACTATAGCCTTTCGCTTTTGCGTGATTTTCACCTTTTTTTTTAATCCTCCGAAATCGTGAAAAACGACATACTATAGTATGCCCTCCGACACGCCTTTCGCTTTTGCGTGATTTTCACCTTTTTTTTTAAATCCTCCGAAATCGTGAAAAACGACATACTAGTATGCGGTCCGAGACCATGGACTATAGCCTTTCGCTTTTGCGTGATTTTCACCTTTTTTTTTTAAATCCTCCGAAATCGTTAAAAACGACATACTATAGTATGCCCTCCGACACCATGGACTATAGCCTTTCGCTTTTGCGTGATTTTCACCTTTTTTTCAAATCCTCCGAAATCGTGAAAAACGACATACTATAGTATGCCCTCCGACACCATGGACTATAGCCTTTCGCTTTTGCGTGATTTTCACCTTTTTTTTTAATCCTCCGAAATCGTGAAAAACGACATACTATATAGTATGCCCCCTGACACCATGGACTATAGCCTTTTGCTTTTGCGTGATTTTCACCTTTTTTTTTAAATCCTCCGAAATCGTTAAAAACGACATACTATAGTATGCTCTCCGACACCATGGACTATAGCCTTTCGCTTTTGCGTGATTTTCACCTTTTTTTCAAATCCTCCGAAATCGTGAAAAACGACATACTATAGTATGCCCTCCGACACGCCTTTCGCTTTTGCGTGATTTTCACCTTTTTTTTTTAAATCCTCCGAAATCGTGAAAAACGACATACTAGTATGCGGTCCGAGACCATGGACTATAGCCTTTCGCTTTTGCGTGATTTTCACCTTTTTTTTTAAATCCTCCGAAATCGTGAAAAACGACATACTATAGTATGCCCTCCGACACCATGGACTATAGCCTTTCGCTTTTGCGTGATTTTCACCTTTTTTTCAAATCCTCCGAAATCGTGAAAAACGACATACTATAGTATGCCCTCCGACACCATGGACTATAGCCTTTCGCTTTTGCGTGATTTTCACCTTTTTTTTTAATCCTCCGAAATCGTGAAAAACGACATACTATAGTATGCCCTCCGACACCATGGACTATAGCCTTTTGCTTTCGCGTGATTTTCACCTTTTTTTTTAAATCCTCCGAAATCGTTAAAAACGACATACTATAGTATGCTCTCCGACACCATGGACTATAGCCTTTCGCTTTTGCGTGATTTTCACCTTTTTTTCAAATCCTCCGAAATCGTGAAAAACGACATACTATAGTATGCCCTCCGACACCATGGACTATAGCCTTTCGCTTTTGCGTGATTTTCACCTTTTTTTCAAATCCTCCGAAATCGTGAAAAACGACATACTATAGTATGCCCTCCGACACCATGGACTATAGCCTTTCGCTTTTGCGTGATTTTCACCTTTTTTTTTAAATCCTCCGAAATCGTGAAAAACGACATACTATAGTATGCCCTCCGACACCATGGACTATAGCCTTTCGCTTTTGCGTGATTTTCACCTTTTTTTCAAATCCTCCGAAATCGTGAAAAACGACATACTATAGTATGCCCTCCGACACCATGGACTATAGCCTTTCGCTTTTGCGTGATTTTCACCTTTTTTTCAAATCCTCCGAAATCGTGAAAAACGACATACTATAGTATGCCCTCCGACACCATGGACTATAGCCTTTCGCTTTTGCGTGATTTTCACCTTTTTTTCAAATCCTCCGAAATCGTGAAAAACGACATACTATAGTATGCCATCCGACACCATGGACTATAGCCTTTCGCTTTTGCGTGATTTTCACCTTTTTTTTTAATCCTCCGAAATCGTGAAAAACGACATACTATAGTATGCCCTCCGACACCATGGACTATAGCCTTTCGCTTTTGCGTGATTTTCACCTTTTTTTCAAATCCTCCGAAATCGTGAAAAACGACATACTATAGTATGCCCTCCGACACCATGGACTATAGCCTTTCGCTTTTGCGTGATTTTCACCTTTTTTTTTAATCCTCCGAAATCGTGAAAAACGACATACTATAGTATGCCCTCCGACACGCCTTTCGCTTTTGCGTGATTTTCACCTTTTTTTTTAAAATCCTCCGAAATCGTGAAAAACGACATACTAGTATGCGGTCCGAGACCATGGACTATAGCCTTTCGCTTTTGCGTGATTTTCACCTTTTTTTTTAAATCCTCCGAAATCGTGAAAAACGACATACTATAGTATGCCCTCCGACACCATGGACTATAGCCTTTCGCTTTTGCGTGATTTTCACCTTTTTTTCAAATCCTCCGAAATCGTGAAAAACGACATACTATAGTATGCCCTCAGACACCATGGACTATAGCCTTTCGCTTTTGCGTGATTTTCACCTTTTTTTTTAATCCTCCGAAATCGTGGAAAAACGACATACTATAGTATGCCCTCCGACACCATGGACTATAGCCTTTTGCTTTCGCGTGATTTTCACCTTTTTTTTAAATCCTCCGAAATCGTTAAAAACGACATACTATAGTATGCTCTCCGACACCATGGACTATAGCCTTTCGCTTTTGCGTGATTTTCACCTTTTTTTCAAATCCTCCGAAATCGTGAAAAACGACATACTATAGTATGCCCTCCGACACCATGGACTATAGCCTTTCGCTTTTGCGTGATTTTCACCTTTTTTTTAAAATCCTCCAAAATCGTGAAAAACCACATACTATAGTATGCCCTCCGACACCATGGACTATAGCCTTTCGCTTTTGCGTGATTTTCACCTTTTTTTTTTAAATCCTCCGAAATCGTGAAAAACGACATACTATAGTATGCCCTCCGACACCATGGACTATAGCCTTTCGCTTTTGCGTGATTTTCACCTTTTTTTTTAAAAATCCTCCAAAATCGTGAAAAACGACATACTAGTATGCGGTCCGAGACCATGGACTATAGCCTTTCGCTTTTGCGTGATTTTCACCTTTTTTTCAAATCCTCCGAAATCGTGAAAAACGACATACTATAGTATGCCCTCCGACACCATGGACTATAGCCTTTCGCTTTTGCGTGATTTTCACCTTTTTTTCAAATCCTCCGAAATCGTGAAAAACGACATACTATAGTATGCCCTCCGACAACATGGACTATAGCCTTTCGCTTTTGCGTGATTTTCACCTTTTTTTTTAAATCCTCCGAAATCGTGAAAAACGACATACTATAGTATGCCCTCCCACACCATGGACTATAGCCTTTCGCTTTTGCGTGATTTTCATCTTTTTTTCAAATCCTCCGAAATCGTGAAAAACGACATACTATAGTATGCCCTCCGACACCATGGACTATAGCCTTTCGCTTTTGCGTGATTTTCACCTTTTTTTTTAATCCTCCGAAATCGTGAAAAACGACATACTATAGTATGCCCTCCGACACCATGGACTATAGCCTTTTGCTTTTGCGTGATTTTCACTTTTTTTTGAAATCCTCCGAAATCGTGAAAAACGACATACTATAGTATGCCCTCCGACACCATGGACTATAGCCTTTCGCTTTTGCGTGATTTTCACTTTTTTTTTAAAATCCTCCAAAATCGTGAAAAACGACATACTAGTATGCGGTCCGAGACCATGGACTATAGCCTTTCGCTTTTGCGTGATTTTCACCTTTTTTTTTTAAATCCTCCGAAATCGTGAAAAACGACATACTATAGTATGCCCTCCGACACCATGGACTATAGCCTTTCGCTTTTGCGTGATTTTCACCTTTTTTTTTAATCCTCCGAAATCGTGAAAAACGACATACTATAGTATGCCCTCCGACACCATGGACTATAGCCTTTCGCTTTTGCGTGATTTTCACCTTTTTTTCAAATCCTCCGAAATCGTGAAAAACGACATACTATAGTATGCCCTCCGACACCATGGACTATAGCCTTTCGCTTTTGCGTGATTTTCACCTTTTTTTCAAATCCTCCGAAATCGTGAAAAACGACATACTATAGTATGCCCTCCGACAACATGGACTATAGCCTTTCGCTTTTGCGTGATTTTCACCTTTTTTTTTAAATCCTCCGAAATCGTGAAAAACGACATACTATAGTATGCCCTCCCACACCATGGACTATAGCCTTTCGCTTTTGCGTGATTTTCACCTTTTTTTCAAATCCTCCGAAATCGTGAAAAACGACATACTATAGTATGCCCTCCGACACCATGGACTATAGCCTTTCGCTTTTGCGTGATTTTCACCTTTTTTTTTAATCCTCCGAAATCGTGAAAAACGACATACTATA
The DNA here is from genome assembly GCF_951216825.1 of Electrona antarctica. NCBI lineage: Eukaryota > Metazoa > Chordata > Actinopteri > Myctophiformes > Myctophidae > Electrona > Electrona antarctica. Next base: position 207,904 of record NW_027637270.1, read on the forward strand.
GTATGCCCTCCGACACCATGGACTATAGCCTTTTGCTTTTGCGTGATTTTCACCTTTTTTTTTAAATCCTCCGAAATCGTTAAAAACGACATACTATAGTGTGCTCTCCGACACCATGGACTATAGCCTTTCGCTTTTGCGTGATTTTCACCTTTTTTTCAAATCCTCCGAAATCGTGAAAAACGACATACAATAGTATGCCCTCCGACACCATGGACGATAGCCTTTCGCTTTTGCGTGATTTTCACCTTTTTTTTTAAATCCTCCGAAATCGTGAAAAACCACATACTATAGTATGCCCTCCGACACCATGGACTATAGCCTTTCGCTTTTGCGTGATTTTCACCTTTTTTTTTTAAATCCTCCGAAATCGTGAAAAACGACATACTATAGTATGCCCTCCGACACCATGGACTATAGCCTTTCGCTTTTGCGTGATTTTCACCTTTTTTTTTAAATCCTCCGAAATCGTGAAAAACGACATACTATAGTATGCCCTCCGACACCATGGACTATAGCCTTTCGCTTTTGCGTGATTTTCACCTTTTTTTCAAATCCTCCGAAATCGTGAAAAACGACATACTATAGTATGCCCTCCGACACCATGGACTATAGCCTTTCGCTTTTGCGTGATTTTCACCTTTTTTTTTAAATCCTCCGAAATCGTGAAAAACGACATACTATAGTATGCCCTCCGACACCATGGACTATAGCCTTTCGCTTTTGCGTGATTTTCACCTTTTTTTCAAATCCTCCGAAATCGTGAAAAACGACATACTATAGTATGCCCTCCGACACCATGGACTATAGCCTTTCGCTTTTGCGTGATTTTCACCTTTTTTTCAAATCCTCCGAAATCGTGAAAAACGACATACTATAGTATGCCCTCCGACACCATGGACTATAGCCTTTCGCTTTTGCGTGATTTTCACCTTTTTTTCAAATCCTCCGAAATCGTGAAAAACGACATACTATAGTATGCCCTCCGACACCATGGACTATAGCCTTTCGCTTTTGCGTGATTTTCACCTTTTTTTTTAATCCTCCGAAATCGTGAAAAACGACATACTATAGTATGCCCTCCGACACGCCTTTCGCTTTTGCGTGATTTTCACCTTTTTTTTTAAATCCTCCGAAATCGTGAAAAACGACATACTAGTATGCGGTCCGAGACCATGGACTATAGCCTTTCGCTTTTGCGTGATTTTCACCTTTTTTTTTTAAATCCTCCGAAATCGTTAAAAACGACATACTATAGTATGCCCTCCGACACCATGGACTATAGCCTTTCGCTTTTGCGTGATTTTCACCTTTTTTTCAAATCCTCCGAAATCGTGAAAAACGACATACTATAGTATGCCCTCCGACACCATGGACTATAGCCTTTCGCTTTTGCGTGATTTTCACCTTTTTTTTTAATCCTCCGAAATCGTGAAAAACGACATACTATATAGTATGCCCCCTGACACCATGGACTATAGCCTTTTGCTTTTGCGTGATTTTCACCTTTTTTTTTAAATCCTCCGAAATCGTTAAAAACGACATACTATAGTATGCTCTCCGACACCATGGACTATAGCCTTTCGCTTTTGCGTGATTTTCACCTTTTTTTCAAATCCTCCGAAATCGTGAAAAACGACATACTATAGTATGCCCTCCGACACGCCTTTCGCTTTTGCGTGATTTTCACCTTTTTTTTTTAAATCCTCCGAAATCGTGAAAAACGACATACTAGTATGCGGTCCGAGACCATGGACTATAGCCTTTCGCTTTTGCGTGATTTTCACCTTTTTTTTTAAATCCTCCGAAATCGTGAAAAACGACATACTATAGTATGCCCTCCGACACCATGGACTATAGCCTTTCGCTTTTGCGTGATTTTCACCTTTTTTTCAAATCCTCCGAAATCGTGAAAAACGACATACTGTAGTATGCCCTCCGACACCATGGACTATAGCCTTTCGCTTTTGCGTGATTTTCACCTTTTTTTTTAATCCTCCGAAATCGTGAAAAACGACATACTATAGTATGCCCTCCGACACCATGGACTATAGCCTTTTGCTTTCGCGTGATTTTCACCTTTTTTTTTAAATCCTCCGAAATCGTTAAAAACGACATACTATAGTATGCTCTCCGACACCATGGACTATAGCCTTTCGCTTTTGCGTGATTTTCACCTTTTTTTCAAATCCTCCGAAATCGTGAAAAACGACATACTATAGTATGCCCTCCGACACCATGGACTATAGCCTTTCGCTTTTGCGTGATTTTCACCTTTTTTTCAAATCCTCCGAAATCGTGAAAAACGACATACTATAGTATGCCCTCCGACACCATGGACTATAGCCTTTCGCTTTTGCGTGATTTTCACCTTTTTTTTTAAATCCTCCGAAATCGTGAAAAACGACATACTATAGTATGCCCTCCGACACCATGGACTATAGCCTTTCGCTTTTGCGTGATTTTCACCTTTTTTTCAAATCCTCCGAAATCGTGAAAAACGACATACTATAGTATGCCCTCCGACACCATGGACTATAGCCTTTCGCTTTTGCGTGATTTTCACCTTTTTTTCAAATCCTCCGAAATCGTGAAAAACGACATACTATAGTATGCCCTCCGACACCATGGACTATAGCCTTTCGCTTTTGCGTGATTTTCACCTTTTTTTCAAATCCTCCGAAATCGTGAAAAACGACATACTATAGTATGCCCTCCGACACCATGGACTATAGCCTTTCGCTTTTGCGTGATTTTCACCTTTTTTTTTAATCCTCCGAAATCGTGAAAAACGACATACTATAGTATGCCCTCCGACACCATGGACTATAGCCTTTCGCTTTTGCGTGATTTTCACCTTTTTTTCAAATCCTCCGAAATCGTGAAAAACGACATACTATAGTATGCCCTCCGACACCATGGACTATAGCCTTTCGCTTTTGCGTGATTTTCACCTTTTTTTTTAATCCTCCGAAATCGTGAAAAACGACATACTATAGTATGCCCTCCGACACGCCTTTCGCTTTTGCGTGATTTTCACCTTTTTTTTTAAAATCCTCCGAAATCGTGAAAAACGACATACTAGTATGCGGTCCGAGACCATGGACTATAGCCTTTCGCTTTTGCGTGATTTTCACCTTTTTTTTTAAATCCTCCGAAATCGTGAAAAACGACATACTATAGTATGCCCTCCGACACCATGGACTATAGCCTTTCGCTTTTGCGTGATTTTCACCTTTTTTTCAAATCCTCCGAAATCGTGAAAAACGACATACTATAGTATGCCCTCAGACACCATGGACTATAGCCTTTCGCTTTTGCGTGATTTTCACCTTTTTTTTTAATCCTCCGAAATCGTGGAAAAACGACATACTATAGTATGCCCTCCGACACCATGGACTATAGCCTTTTGCTTTCGCGTGATTTTCACCTTTTTTTTAAATCCTCCGAAATCGTTAAAAACGACATACTATAGTATGCTCTCCGACACCATGGACTATAGCCTTTCGCTTTTGCGTGATTTTCACCTTTTTTTCAAATCCTCCGAAATCGTGAAAAACGACATACTATAGTATGCCCTCCGACACCATGGACTATAGCCTTTCGCTTTTGCGTGATTTTCACCTTTTTTTTAAAATCCTCCAAAATCGTGAAAAACCACATACTATAGTATGCCCTCCGACACCATGGACTATAGCCTTTCGCTTTTGCGTGATTTTCACCTTTTTTTTTTAAATCCTCCGAAATCGTGAAAAACGACATACTATAGTATGCCCTCCGACACCATGGACTATAGCCTTTCGCTTTTGCGTGATTTTCACCTTTTTTTTTAAAAATCCTCCAAAATCGTGAAAAACGACATACTAGTATGCGGTCCGAGACCATGGACTATAGCCTTTCGCTTTTGCGTGATTTTCACCTTTTTTTCAAATCCTCCGAAATCGTGAAAAACGACATACTATAGTATGCCCTCCGACACCATGGACTATAGCCTTTCGCTTTTGCGTGATTTTCACCTTTTTTTCAAATCCTCCGAAATCGTGAAAAACGACATACTATAGTATGCCCTCCGACAACATGGACTATAGCCTTTCGCTTTTGCGTGATTTTCACCTTTTTTTTTAAATCCTCCGAAATCGTGAAAAACGACATACTATAGTATGCCCTCCCACACCATGGACTATAGCCTTTCGCTTTTGCGTGATTTTCATCTTTTTTTCAAATCCTCCGAAATCGTGAAAAACGACATACTATAGTATGCCCTCCGACACCATGGACTATAGCCTTTCGCTTTTGCGTGATTTTCACCTTTTTTTTTAATCCTCCGAAATCGTGAAAAACGACATACTATAGTATGCCCTCCGACACCATGGACTATAGCCTTTTGCTTTTGCGTGATTTTCACTTTTTTTTTAAATCCTCCGAAATCGTGAAAAACGACATACTATAGTATGCCCTCCGACACCATGGACTATAGCCTTTCGCTTTTGCGTGATTTTCACTTTTTTTTTAAAATCCTCCAAAATCGTGAAAAACGACATACTAGTATGCGGTCCGAGACCATGGACTATAGCCTTTCGCTTTTGCGTGATTTTCACCTTTTTTTTTTAAATCCTCCGAAATCGTGAAAAACGACATACTATAGTATGCCCTCCGACACCATGGACTATAGCCTTTCGCTTTTGCGTGATTTTCACCTTTTTTTTTAATCCTCCGAAATCGTGAAAAACGACATACTATAGTATGCCCTCCGACACCATGGACTATAGCCTTTCGCTTTTGCGTGATTTTCACCTTTTTTTCAAATCCTCCGAAATCGTGAAAAACGACATACTATAGTATGCCCTCCGACACCATGGACTATAGCCTTTCGCTTTTGCGTGATTTTCACCTTTTTTTCAAATCCTCCGAAATCGTGAAAAACGACATACTATAGTATGCCCTCCGACAACATGGACTATAGCCTTTCGCTTTTGCGTGATTTTCACCTTTTTTTTTAAATCCTCGAAATCGTGAAAAACGACATACTATAGTATGCCCTCCCACACCATGGACTATAGCCTTTCGCTTTTGCGTGATTTTCACCTTTTTTTCAAATCCTCCGAAATCGTGAAAAACGACATACTATAGTATGCCCTCCGACACCATGGACTATAGCCTTTCGCTTTTGCGTGATTTTCACCTTTTTTTTTAATCCTCCGAAATCGTGAAAAACGACATACTATAGTATGCCCTCCGACACCATGGACTATAGCCTTTTGCTTTTGCGTGATTTTCACCTTTTTTTTAAAATCCTCCGAAATCGTTAAAAACGACATACTATAGTATGCTCTCCGACACCATGGACTATAGCCTTTCGCTTTTGCGTGATTTTCACCTTTTTTTCAAATCCTCCGAAATCGTGAAAAACGACATACAATAGTATGCCCTCCGACACCATGGACGATAGCCTTTCGCTTTTGCGTGATTTTCACCTTTTTTTTTAAATCCTCCGAAATCGTGAAAAACCACATACTATAGTATGCCCTCCGACACCATGGACTATAGCCTTTCGCTTTTGCGTGATTTTCACCTTTTTTTTTTAAATCCTCCGAAATCGTGAAAAACGACATACTATAGTATGCCCTCCGACACCATGGACTATAGCCTTTCGCTTTTGCGTGATTTTCACCTTTTTTTTTAAATCCTCCGAAATCGTGAAAAACGACATACTATAGTATGCCCTCCGACACCATGGACTATAGCCTTTCGCTTTTGCGTGATTTTCACCTTTTTTTCAAATCCTCCGAAATCGTGAAAAACGACATACTATAGTATGCCCTCCGACACCATGGACTATAGCCTTTCGCTTTTGCGTGATTTTCACCTTTTTTTTTAATCCTCCGAAATCGTGAAAAACGACATACTATAGTATGCCCTCCGACACCATGGACTATAGCCTTTCGCTTTTGCGTGATTTTCACCTTTTTTTTTTAAAATCCTCCGAAATCGTGAAAAACGACATACTATAGTATGCCCTCCGACACCATGGACTATAGCCTTTCGCTTTTGCGTGATTTTCACCTTTTTTTCAAATCCTCCGAAATCGTGAAAAACGACATACTATAGTATGCCCTCCGACACCATGGACTATAGCCTTTCGCTTTTGCGTGATTTTCACCTTTTTTTTTAAAATCCTCCGAAATCGTGAAAAACGACATACTATAGTATGCCCTCCGACACCATGGACTATAGCCTTTCGCTTTTGCGTGATTTTCACCTTTTTTTTTAAATCCTCCGAAATCGTGAAAAACGACATACTATAGTATGCCCTCCGACACCATGGACTATAGCCTTTCGCTTTTGCGTGATTTTCACCTTTTTTTCAAATCCTCCGAAATCGTGAAAAACGACATACTATAGTATGCCCTCCGACACCATGGACTATAGCCTTTCGCTTTTGCGTGATTTTCACCTTTTTTTTTAATCCTCCGAAATCGTGAAAAACGACATACTATAGTATGCCCTCCGACACCATGGACTATAGCCTTTTGCTTTTGCGTGATTTTAACCTTTTTTTTTAAATCCTCCGAAATCGTTAAAAACGACATACTATAGTATGCTCTCCGACACCATGGACTATAGCCTTTCGCTTTTGCGTGATTTTCACCTTTTTTTCAAATCCTCCGAAATCGTGAAAAACGACATACAATAGTATGCCCTCCGACACCATGGACGATAGCCTTTCGCTTTTGCGTGATTTTCACCTTTTTTTTTAAATCCTCCGAAATCGTGAAAAACGACATACTATAGTATGCCCTCCGACACCATGGACTATAGCCTTTCGCTTTTGCGTGATTTTCACCTTTTTTTTCAAATCCTCCGAAATCGTGAAAAACGACATACTATAGTATGCCCTCCGACACCATGGACTATAGCCTTTCGCTTTTGCGTGATTTTCACCTTTTTTTCAAATCCTCCGAAATCGTGAAAAACGACATACTATAGTATGCCCTCCGACACCATGGACTATAGCCTTTCGCTTTTGCGTGATTTTCACCTTTTTTTCAAATCCTCCGAAATCGTGAAAAACGACATACTATAGTATGCCCTCCGACAACATGGACTATAGCCTTTCGCTTTTGCGTGATTTTCACCTTTTTTTTTAAATCCTCCGAAATCGTGAAAAACGACATACTATAGTATGCCCTCCCACACCATGGACTATAGCCTTTCGCTTTTGCGTGATTTTCACCTTTTTTTCAAATCCTCCGAAATCGTGAAAAACGACATACTATAGTATGCCCTCCGACACCATGGACTATAGCCTTTCGCTTTTGCGTGATTTTCACCTTTTTTTTTAATCCTCCGAAATCGTGAAAAACGACATACTATAGTATGCCCTCCGACACCATGGACTATAGCCTTTTGCTTTTGCGTGATTTTCACCTTTTTTTTTAAATCCTCCGAAATCGTTAAAAACGACATACTATAGTATGCTCTCCGACACCATGGACTATAGCCTTTCGCTTTTGCGTGATTTTCACCTTTTTTTCAAATCCTCCGAAATCGTGAAAAACGACATACAATAGTATGCCCTCCGACACCATGGACGATAGCCTTTCGCTTTTGCGTGATTTTCACCTTTTTTTTTAAATCCTCCGAAATCGTGAAAAACCACATACTATAGTATGCCCTCCGACACCATGGACTATAGCCTTTCGCTTTTGCGTGATTTTCACCTTTTTTTTTTAAATCCTCCGAAATCGTGAAAAACGACATACTATAGTATGCCCTCCGACACCATGGACTATAGCCTTTCGCTTTTGCGTGATTTTCACCTTTTTTTTTAAATCCTCCGAAATCGTGAAAAACGACATACTATAGTATGCCCTCCGACACCATGGACTATAGCCTTTCGCTTTTGCGTGATTTTCACCTTTTTTTCAAATCCTCCGAAATCGTGAAAAACGACATACTATAGTATGCCCTCCGACACCATGGACTATAGCCTTTCGCTTTTGCGTGATTTTCACCTTTTTTTTTAATCCTCCGAAATCGTGAAAAACGACATACTATAGTATGCCCTCCGACACCATGGACTATAGCCTTTCGCTTTTGCGTGATTTTCACCTTTTTTTCAAATCCTCCGAAATCGTGAAAAACGACATACTATAGTATGCCCTCCGACACCATGGACTATAGCCTTTCGCTTTTGCGTGATTTTCACCTTTTTTTTTTAAATCCTCCGAAATCGTGAAAAACGACATACTATAGTATGCCCTCCGACACCATGGACTATAGCCTTTCGCTTTTGCGTGATTTTCACCTTTTTTTTTAAATCCTCCGAAATCGTGAAAAACGACATACTATAGTATGCCCTCCGACACCATGGACTATAGCCTTTCGCTTTTGCGTGATTTTCACCTTTTTTTCAAATCCTCCGAAATCGTGAAAAACGACATACTATAGTATGCCCTCCGACACCATGGACTATAGCCTTTCGCTTTTGCGTGATTTTCACCTTTTTTTTTAATCCTCCGAAATCGTGAAAAACGACATACTATAGTATGCCCTCCGACACCATGGACTATAGCCTTTTGCTTTTGCGTGATTTTCACCTTTTTTTTTAAATCCTCCGAAATCGTTAAAAACGACATACTATAGTATGCTCTCCGACACCATGGACTATAGCCTTTCGCTTTAGCGTGATTTTCACCTTTTTTTCAAATCCTCCGAAATCGTGAAAAACGACATACAATAGTATGCCCTCCGACACCATGGACGATAGCCTTTCGCTTTTGCGTGATTTTCACCTTTTTTTTTAAATCCTCCGAAATCGTGAAAAACCACATACTATAGTATGCCCTCCGACACCATGGACTATAGCCTTTCGCTTTTGCGTGATTTTCACCTTTTTTTTTTAAATCCTCCGAAATCGTGAAAAACGACATACTATAGTATGCCCTCCGACACCATGGACTATAGCCTTTCGCTTTTGCGTGATTTTCACCTTTTTTTTTAAATCCTCCGAAATCGTGAAAAACGACATACTATAGTATGCCCTCCGACACCATGGACTATAGCCTTTCGCTTTTGCGTGATTTTCACCTTTTTTTCAAATCCTCCGAAATCGTGAAAAACGACATACTATAGTATGCCCTCCGACACCATGGACTATAGCCTTTCGCTTTTGCGTGATTTTCACCTTTTTTTTTAATCCTCCGAAATCGTGAAAAACGACATACTATAGTATGCCCTCCGACACCATGGACTATAGCCTTTCGCTTTTGCGTGATTTTCACCTTTTTTTCAAATCCTCCGAAATCGTGAAAAACGACATACTATAGTATGCCCTCCGACACCATGGACTATAGCCTTTCGCTTTTGCGTGATTTTCACCTTTTTTTTTTAAATCCTCCGAAATCGTGAAAAACGACATACTATAGTATGCCCTCCGACACCATGGACTATAGCCTTTCGCTTTTGCGTGATTTTCACCTTTTTTTTTAAATCCTCCGAAATCGTGAAAAACGACATACTATAGTATGCCCTCCGACACCATGGACTATAGCCTTTCGCTTTTGCGTGATTTTCACCTTTTTTTCAAATCCTCCGAAATCGTGAAAAACGACATACTATAGTATGCCCTCCGACACCATGGACTATAGCCTTTCGCTTTTGCGTGATTTTCACCTTTTTTTTTAATCCTCCGAAATCGTGAAAAACGACATACTATAGTATGCCCTCCGACACCATGGACTATAGCCTTTTGCTTTTGCGTGATTTTCACCTTTTTTTTTAAATCCTCCGAAATCGTTAAAAACGACATACTATAGTATGCTCTCCGACACCATGGACTATAGCCTTTCGCTTTTGCGTGATTTTCACCTTTTTTTCAAATCCTCCGAAATCGTGAAAAACGACATACAATAGTATGCCCTCCGACACCATGGACGATAGCCTTTCGCTTTTGCGTGATTTTCACCTTTTTTTTTAAATCCTCCGAAATCGTGAAAAACCACATACTATAGTATGCCCTCCGACACCATGGACTATAGCCTTTCGCTTTTGCGTGATTTTCACCTTTTTTTTTTAAATCCTCCGAAATCGTGAAAAACGACATACTATAGTATGCCCTCCGACACCATGGACTATAGCCTTTCGCTTTTGCGTGATTTTCACCTTTTTTTTTAAATCCTCCGAAATCGTGAAAAACGACATACTATAGTATGCCCTCCGACACCATGGACTATAGCCTTTCGCTTTTGCGTGATTTTCACCTTTTTTTCAAATCCTCCGAAATCGTGAAAAACGACATACTATAGTATGCCCTCCGACACCATGGACTATAGCCTTTCGCTTTTGCGTGATTTTCACCTTTTTTTTTAATCCTCCGAAATCGTGAAAAACGACATACTATAGTATGCCCTCCGACACCATGGACTATAGCCTTTCGCTTTTGCGTGATTTTCACCTTTTTTTTTAAAATCCTCCGAAATCGTGAAAAACGACATACTAGTATGCGGTCCGAGACCATGGACTATAGCCTTTCGCTTTTGCGTGATTTTCACCTTTTTTTTTAAATCCTCCGAAATCGTTAAAAACGACATACTATAGTATGCCCTCCGACACCATGGACTATAGCCTTTCGCTTTTGCGTGATTTTCACCTTTTTTTCAAATCCTCCGAAATCGTGAAAAACGACATACTATAGTATGCCCTCCGACACCATGGACTATAGCCTTTCGCTTTTGCGTGATTTTCACCTTTTTTTTTAATCCTCCGAAATCGTGAAAAACGACATACTATATAGTATGCCCCCTGACACCATGGACTATAGCCTTTTGCTTTTGCGTGATTTTCACCTTTTTTTTTAAATCCTCCGAAATCGTTAAAAACGACATACTATAGTATGCTCTCCGACACCATGGACTATAGCCTTTCGCTTTTGCGTGATTTTCACCTTTTTTTCAAATCCTCCGAAATCGTGAAAAACGACATACTATAGTATGCCCTCCGACACCATGGACTATAGCCTTTCCCTTTTGCGTGATTTTCACCTTTTTTTTTAATCCTCCGAAATCGTGAAAAACGACATACTATAGTATGCCCTCCGACACCATGGACTATAGCCTTTCGCTTTTGTGTGATTTTCACCTTTTTTTCAAATCCTCCGAAATCGTGAAAAACGACATACTATAGTATGCCCTCCGACACCATGGACTATAGCCTTTCGCTTTTGCGTGATTTTCACCTTTTTTTCAAATCCTCCGAAATCGTGAAAAACGACATACTATAGTATGCCCTCCGACACCATGGACTATAGCCTTTCGCTTTTGCGTGATTTTCACCTTTTTTTTTAAAATCCTCCGAAATCGTGAAAAACGACATACTATAGTATGCCCTCCGACACCATGGACTATAGCCTTTCGCTTTTGCGTGATTTTCACCTTTTTTTTTAAATCCTCCGAAATCGTTAAAAACGACATACTATAGTATGCCCTCCGACACCATGGACTATAGCCTTTCGCTTTTGCGTGATTTTCACCTTTTTTTCAAATCCTCCGAAATCGTGAAAAACGACATACTATAGTATGCCCTCCGACACCATGGACTATAGCCTTTCGCTTTTGCGTGATTTTCACCTTTTTTTTTAATCCTCCGAAATCGTGAAAAACGACATACTATATAGTATGCCCCCTGACACCATGGACTATAGCCTTTTGCTTTTGCGTGATTTTCACCTTTTTTTTTAAATCCTCCGAAATCGTTAAAAACAACATACTATAGTATGCTCTCCGACACCATGGACTATAGCCTTTCGCTTTTGCGTGATTTTCACCTTTTTTTCAAATCCTCCGAAATCGTGAAAAACGACATACTATAGTATGCCCTCCGACACCATGGACTATAGCCTTTCCCTTTTGCGTGATTTTCACCTTTTTTTTTAATCCTCCGAAATCGTGAAAAACGACATACTATAGTATGCCCTCCGACACCATGGACTATAGCCTTTCGCTTTTGCGTGATTTTCACCTTTTTTTCAAATCCTCCGAAATCGTGAAAAACGACATACTATAGTATGCCCTCCGACACCATGGACTATAGCCTTTCGCTTTTGCGTGATTTTCACCTTTTTTTTTAAAATCCTCCGAAATCGTGAAAAACGACATACTAGTATGCGGTCCGAGACCATGGACTATAGCCTTTCGCTTTTGCGTGATTTTCACCTTTTTTTTTTAATCCTCCGAAATCGTTAAAAACGACATACTATAGTATGCCCTCCGACACCATGGACTATAGCCTTTCGCTTTTGCGTGATTTTCACCTTTTTTTCAAATCCTCCGAAATCGTGAAAAACGACATACTATAGTATGCCCTCCGACACCATGGACTATAGCCTTTCGCTTTTGCGTGATTTTCACCTTTTTTTTTAAATCCTCCGAAATCGTGAAAAACGACATACTATAGTATGCCCTCCGACACCATGGACTATAGCCTTTCGCTTTTGCGTGATTTTCACCTTTTTTTCAAATCCTCCGAAATCGTGAAAAACGACATACTATAGTATGCCCTCCGACACCATGGACTATAGCCTTTCGCTTTTGCGTGATTTTCACCTTTTTTTTTAATCCTCCGAAATCGTGAAAAACGACATACTATAGTATGCCCTCCGACACCATGGACTATAGCCTTTCGCTTTTGCGTGATTTTCACCTTTTTTTTTAAAATCCTCCGAAATCGTGAAAAACGACATACTAGTATGCGGTCCGAGACCATGGACTATAGCCTTTCGCTTTTGCGTGATTTTCACCTTTTTTTTAAATCCTCCGAAATCGTTAAAAACGACATACTATAGTATGCCCTCCGACACCATGGACTATAGCCTTTCGCTTTTGCGTGATTTTCACCTTTTTTTCAAATCCTCCGAAATCGTGAAAAACGACATACTATAGTATGCCCTCCGACACCATGGACTATAGCCTTTCGCTTTTGCGTGATTTTCACCTTTTTTTTTAATCCTCCGAAATCGTGAAAAACGACATACTATATAGTATGCCCCCTGACACCATGGACTATAGCCTTTTGCTTTTGCGTGATTTTCACCTTTTTTTTTAAATCCTCCGAAATCGTTAAAAACGACATACTATAGTATGCTCTCCGACACCATGGACTATAGCCTTTCGCTTTTGCGTGATTTTCACCTTTTTTTCAAATCCTCCGAAATCGTGAAAAACGACATACTATAGTATGCCCTCCGACACCATGGACTATAGCCTTTCCCTTTTGCGTGATTTTCACCTTTTTTTTTAATCCTCCGAAATCGTGAAAAACGACATACTATAGTATGCCCTCCGACACCATGGACTATAGCCTTTCGCTTTTGCGTGATTTTCACCTTTTTTTCAAATCCTCCGAAATCGTGAAAAACGACATACTATAGTATGCCCTCCGACACCATGGACTATAGCCTTTCGCTTTTGCGTGATTTTCACTTTTTTTTTAAAATCCTCCGAAATCGTGAAAAACGACATACTAGTATGCGGTCCGAGACCATGGACTATAGCCTTTCGCTTTTGCGTGATTTTCACCTTTTTTTTTAAATCCTCCGAAATCGTTAAAAACGACATACTATAGTATGCCCTCCGACACCATGGACTATAGCCTTTCGCTTTTGCGTGATTTTCACCTTTTTTTCAAATCCTCCGAAATCGTGAAAAACGACATACTATAGTATGCCCTCCGACACCATGGACTATAGCCTTTCGCTTTTGCGTGATTTTCACCTTTTTTTTTAATCCTCCGAAATCGTGAAAAACGACATACTATATAGTATGCCCCCTGACACCATGGACTATAGCCTTTTGCTTTTGCGTGATTTTCACCTTTTTTTTTAAATCCTCCGAAATCGTTAAAAACGACATACTATAGTATGCTCTCCGACACCATGGACTATAGCCTTTCGCTTTTGCGTGATTTTCACCTTTTTTTCAAATCCTCCGAAATCGTGAAAAACGACATACTATAGTATGCCCTCCGACACCATGGACTATAGCCTTTCCCTTTTGCGTGATTTTCACATTTTTTTTTAATCCTCCGAAATCGTGAAAAACGACATACTATAGTATGCCCTCCGACACCATGGACTATAGCCTTTCGCTTTTGTGTGATTTTCACCTTTTTTTAAAATCCTCCGAAATCGTGAAAAACGACATACTATAGTATGCCCTCCGACACCATGGACTATAGCCTTTTGCTTTTGCGTGATTTTCACCTTTTTTTTTAAATCCTCCGAAATCGTTAAAAACGACATACTATAGTATGCTCTCCGACACCATGGACTATAGCCTTTCGCTTTTGCGTGATTTTCACCTTTTTTTCAAATCCTCCGAAATCGTGAAAAACGACATACTATAGTATGCCCTCCGACACCATGGACTATAGCCTTTCCCTTTTGCGTGATTTTCACATTTTTTTTTAATCCTCCGAAATCGTGAAAAACGACATACTATAGTATGCCCTCCGACACCATGGACTATAGCCTTTCGCTTTTGTGTGATTTTCACCTTTTTTTAAAATCCTCCGAAATCGTGAAAAACGACATACTATAGTATGCCCTCCGACACCATGGACTATAGCCTTTCGCTTTTGCGTGATTTTCACCTTTTTTTCAAATCCTCCGAAATCGTGAAAAACGACATACTATAGTATGCCCTCCGACACCATGGACTATAGCCTTTCGCTTTTGCGTGATTTTCACCTTTTTTTTTAAATCCTCCGAAATCGTGAAAAACGACATACTATAGTATGCCCTCCGACACCATGGACTATAGCCTTTCGCTTTTGCGTGATTTTCACCTTTTTTTCAAATCCTCCGAAATCGTGAAAAACGACATACTATAGTATGCCCTCCGACACCATGGACTATAGCCTTTCGCTTTTGCGTGATTTTCACCTTTTTTTTTAAATCCTCCGAAATCGTTAAAAACGACATACTATAGTATGCTCTCCGACACCATGGACTATAGCCTTTCGCTTTTGCGTGATTTTCACCTTTTTTTCAAATCCTCCGAAATCGTGAAAAACGACATACTATAGTATGCCCTCCGACACCATGGACTATAGCCTTTCCCTTTTGCGTGATTTTCACATTTTTTTTTAATCCTCCGAAATCGTGAAAAACGACATACTATAGTATGCCCTCCGACACCATGGACTATAGCCTTTCGCTTTTGTGTGATTTTCACCTTTTTTTAAAATCCTCCGAAATCGTGAAAAACGACATACTATAGTATGCCCTCCGACACCATGGACTATAGCCTTTTGCTTTTGCGTGATTTTCACCTTTTTTTCAAATCCTCCGAAATCGTGAAAAACGACATACTATAGTATGCCCTCCGACACCATGGACTATAGCCTTTCCCTTTTGCGTGATTTTCACATTTTTTTTTAATCCTCCGAAATCGTGAAAAACGACATACTATAGTATGCCCTCCGACACCATGGACTATAGCCTTTCGCTTTTGTGTGATTTTCACCTTTTTTTAAAATCCTCCGAAATCGTGAAAAACGACATACTATAGTATGCCCTCCGACACCATGGACTATAGCCTTTCGCTTTTGCGTGATTTTCACCTTTTTTTCAAATCCTCCGAAATCGTGAAAAACGACATACTATAGTATGCCCTCCGACACCATGGACTATAGCCTTTCGCTTTTGCGTGATTTTCACCTTTTTTTTTAAATCCTCCGAAATCGTGAAAAACGACATACTATAGTATGCCCTCCGACACCATGGACTATAGCCTTTCGCTTTTGCGTGATTTTCACCTTTTTTTCAAATCCTCCGAAATCGTGAAAAACGACATACTATAGTATGCCCTCCGACACCATGGACTATAGCCTTTCGCTTTTGCGTGATTTTCACCTTTTTTTTTAATCCTCCGAAATCGTGAAAAACGACATACTATAGTATGCCCTCCGACACGCCTTTCGCTTTTGCGTGATTTTCACCTTTTTTTTTTAAATCCTCCGAAATCATGAAAAACGACATACTAGTATGCGGTCCGAGACCATGGACTATAGCCTTTCGCTTTTGCGTGATTTTCACCTTTTTTTTTAAATCCTCCGAAATCGTGAAAAACGACATACTATAGTATGCCCTCCGACACCATGGACTATAGCCTTTCGCTTTTGCGTGATTTTCACCTTTTTTTCAAATCCTCCGAAATCGTGAAAAACGACATACTATAGTATGCCCTCCGACACCATGGACTATAGCCTTTCGCTTTTGCGTGATTTTCACCTTTTTTTTTAATCCTCCGAAATCGTGAAAAACGACATACTATAGTATGCCCTCCGACACCATGGACTATAGCCTTTTGCTTTCGCGTGATTTTCACCTTTTTTTTAAATCCTCCGAAATCGTTAAAAACGACATACTATAGTATGCTCTCCGACACCATGGACTATAGCCTTTCGCTTTTGCGTGATTTTCACCTTTTTTTCAAATCCTCCGAAATCGTGAAAAACGACATACTATAGTATGCCCTCCGACACCATGGACTATAGCCTTTCGCTTTTGCGTGATTTTCACCTTTTTTTCAAATCCTCCGAAATCGTGAAAAACGACATACTATAGTATGCCCTCCGACACCATGGACTATAGCCTTTCGCTTTTGCGTGATTTTCACCTTTTTTTTTAATCCTCCGAAATCGTGAAAAACGACATACTATAGTATGCCCTCCGACACCATGGACTATAGCCTTTCGCTTTTGCGTGATTTTCACCTTTTTTTCAAATCCTCCGAAATCGTGAAAAACGACATACTATAGTATGCCCTCCGACACCATGGACTATAGCCTTTCGCTTTTGCGTGATTTTCACCTTTTTTTTTAATCCTCCGAAATCGTGAAAAACGACATACTATAGTATGCCCTCCGACACGCCTTTCGCTTTTGCGTGATTTTCACCTTTTTTTTTTAAATCCTCCGAAATCGTGAAAAACGACATACTAGTATGCGGTCCGAGACCATGGACTATAGCCTTTCGCTTTTGCGTGATTTTCACCTTTTTTTTTTAATCCTCCGAAATCGTGAAAAACGACATACTATAGTATGCCCTCCGACACCATGGACTATAGCCTTTCGCTTTTGCGTGATTTTCACCTTTTTTTCAAATCCTCCGAAATCGTGAAAAACGACATACTATAGTATGCCCTCAGACACCATGGACTATAGCCTTTCGCTTTTGCGTGATTTTCACCTTTTTTTTTAATCCTCCGAAATCGTGGAAAAACGACATACTATAGTATGCCCTCCGACACCATGGACTATAGCCTTTTGCTTTCGCGTGATTTTCACCTTTTTTTTAAATCCTCCGAAATCGTTAAAAACGACATACTATAGTATGCTCTCCGACACCATGGACTATAGCCTTTCGCTTTTGCGTGATTTTCACCTTTTTTTCAAATCCTCCGAAATCGTGAAAAACGACATACTATAGTATGCCCTCCGACACCATGGACTATAGCCTTTCGCTTTTGCGTGATTTTCACCTTTTTTTTAAAATCCTCCAAAATCGTGAAAAACCACATACTATAGTATGCCCTCCGACACCATGGACTATAGCCTTTCGCTTTTGCGTGATTTTCACCTTTTTTTTTTAAATCCTCCGAAATCGTGAAAAACGACATACTATAGTATGCCCTCCGACACCATGGACTATAGCCTTTCGCTTTTGCGTGATTTTCACCTTTTTTTTAAAAATCCTCCAAAATCGTGAAAAACGACATACTAGTATGCGGTCCGAGACCATGGACTATAGCCTTTCGCTTTTGCGTGATTTTCACCTTTTTTTCAAATCCTCCGAAATCGTGAAAAACGACATACTATAGTATGCCCTCCGACACCATGGACTATAGCCTTTCGCTTTTGCGTGATTTTCACCTTTTTTTCAAATCCTCCGAAATCGTGAAAAACGACATACTATAGTATGCCCTCCGACAACATGGACTATAGCCTTTCGCTTTTGCGTGATTTTCACCTTTTTTTTTTAAATCCTCCGAAATCGTGAAAAACGACATACTATAGTATGCCCTCCCACACCATGGACTATAGCCTTTCGCTTTTGCGTGATTTTCACCTTTTTTTCAAATCCTCCGAAATCGTGAAAAACGACATACTATAGTATGCCCTCCGACACCATGGACTATAGCCTTTCGCTTTTGCGTGATTTTCACCTTTTTTTTTAATCCTCCGAAATCGTGAAAAACGACATACTATAGTATGCCCTCCGACACCATGGACTATAGCCTTTTGCTTTTGCGTGATTTTCACCTTTTTTTTTTAAATCCTCCGAAATCGTGAAAAACGACATACTATAGTATGCCCTCCGACACCATGGACTATAGCCTTTCGCTTTTGCGTGATTTTCACCTTTTTTTTTAAAATCCTCCAAAATCGTGAAAAACGACATACTAGTATGCGGTCCGAGACCATGGACTATAGCCTTTCGCTTTTGCGTGATTTTCACCTTTTTTTTTAAAATCCTCCGAAATCGTGAAAAACGACATACTATAGTATGCCCTCCGACACCATAGACTATAGCCTTTCGCTTTTGCGTGATTTTCACCTTTTTTTTTAATCCTCCGAAATCGTGAAAAACGACATACTATAGTATGCCCTCCGACACCATGGACTATAGCCTTTCGCTTTTGCGTGATTTTCACCTTTTTTTCAAATCCTCCGAAATCGTGAAAAACGACATACTATAGTATGCCCTCCGACACCATGGACTATAGCCTTTCGCTTTTGCGTGATTTTCACCTTTTTTTCAAATCCTCCGAAATCGTGAAAAACGACATACAATAGTATGCCCTCCGACACCATGGACGATAGCCTTTCGCTTTTGCGTGATTTTCACCTTTTTTTTTTAAATCCTCCGAAATCGTGAAAAACCACATACTATAGTATGCCCTCCGACACCATGGACTATAGCCTTTCGCTTTTGCGTGATTTTCACCTTTTTTTTTTTAAATCCTCCGAAATCGTGAAAAACGACATACTATAGTATGCCCTCCGACACCATGGACTATAGCCTTTCGCTTTTGCGTGATTTTCACCTTTTTTTTTAAATCCTCCGAAATCGTGAAAAACGACATACTATAGTATGCCCTCCGACACCATGGACTATAGCCTTTCGCTTTTGCGTGATTTTCACCTTTTTTTCAAATCCTCCGAAATCGTGAAAAACGACATACTATAGTATGCCCTCCGACACCATGGACTATAGCCTTTCGCTTTTGCGTGATTTTCACCTTTTTTTTTAATCCTCCGAAATCGTGAAAAACGACATACTATAGTATGCCCTCCGACACCATGGACTATAGCCTTTCGCTTTTGCGTGATTTTCACCTTTTTTTCAAATCCTCCGAAATCGTGAAAAACGACATACAATAGTATGCCCTCCGACACCATGGACGATAGCCTTTCGCTTTTGCGTGATTTTCACCTTTTTTTTTTAAATCCTCCGAAATCGTGAAAAACCACATACTATAGTATGCCCTCCGACACCATGGACTATAGCCTTTCGCTTTTGCGTGATTTTCACCTTTTTTTTTAATCCTCCGAAATCGTGAAAAACGACATACTATAGTATGCCCTCCGACACCATGGACTATAGCCTTTCGCTTTTGCGTGATTTTCACCTTTTTTTTAAAAATCCTCCGAAATCGTGAAAAACGACATACTAGTATGCGGTCCGAGACCATGGACTATAGCCTTTCGCTTTTGCGTGATTTTCACCTTTTTTTTTAATCCTCCGAAATCGTGAAAAACGACATACTATAGTATGCCCTCCGACACGCCTTTCGCTTTTGCGTGATTTTCACCTTTTTTTTTTAAATCCTCCGAAATCGTGAAAAACGACATACTAGTATGCGATCCGAGACCATGGACTATAGCCTTTCGCTTTTGCGTGATTTTCACCTTTTTTTTTAAATCCTCCGAAATCGTGAAAAACGACATACTATAGTATGCCCTCCGACACCATGGACTATAGCCTTTCGCTTTTGCGTGATTTTCACCTTTTTTTCAAATCCTCCGAAATCGTGAAAAACGACATACTATAGTATGCCCTCCGACACCATGGACTATAGCCTTTCGCTTTTGCGTGATTTTCACCTTTTTTTTTAATCCTCCGAAATCGTGAAAAACGACATACTATAGTATGCCCTCCGACACCATGGACTATAGCCTTTTGCTTTCGCGTGATTTTCACCTTTTTTTTAAATCCTCCGAAATCGTTAAAAACGACATACTATAGTATGCTCTCCGACACCATGGACTATAGCCTTTCGCTTTTGCGTGATTTTCACCTTTTTTCAAATCCTCCGAAATCGTGAAAAACGACATACTATAGTATGCCCTCCGACACCATGGACTATAGCCTTTCGCTTTTGCGTGATTTTCACCTTTTTTTCAAATCCTCCGAAATCGTGAAAAACGACATACTATAGTATGCCCTCCGACACCATGGACTATAGCCTTTCGCTTTTGCGTGATTTTCAACTTTTTTTTTAAATCCTCCGAAATCGTGAAAAACGACATACTATAGTATGCCCTCCGACACCATGGACTATAGCCTTTCGCTTTTGCGTGATTTTCACCTTTTTTTCAAATCCTCCGAAATCGTGAAAAACGACATACTATAGTATGCCCTCCGACACCATGGACTATAGCCTTTCGCTTTTGCGTGATTTTCACCTTTTTTTCAAATCCTCCGAAATCGTGAAAAACGACATACTATAGTATGCCCTCCGACACCATGGACTATAGCCTTTCGCTTTTGCGTGATTTTCACCTTTTTTTCAAATCCTCCGAAATCGTGAAAAACGACATACTATAGTATGCCCTCCGACACCATGGACTATAGCCTTTCGCTTTTGCGTGATTTTCACCTTTTTTTTTAATCCTCCGAAATCGTGAAAAACGACATACTATAGTATGCCCTCCGACACCATGGACTATAGCCTTTCGCTTTTGCGTGATTTTCACCTTTTTTTCAAATCCTCCGAAATCGTGAAAAACGACATACTATAGTATGCCCTCCGACACCATGGACTATAGCCTTTCGCTTTTGCGTGATTTTCACCTTTTTTTTTAATCCTCCGAAATCGTGAAAAACGACATACTATAGTATGCCCTCCGACACGCCTTTCGCTTTTGCGTGATTTTCACCTTTTTTTTAAAAATCCTCCGAAATCGTGAAAAACGACATACTAGTATGCGGTCCGAGACCATGGACTATAGCCTTTCGCTTTTGCGTGATTTTCACCTTTTTTTTTTAATCCTCCGAAATCGTGAAAAACGACATACTATAGTATGCCCTCCGACACCATGGACTATAGCCTTTCGCTTTTGCGTGATTTTCACCTTTTTTTCAAATCCTCCGAAATCGTGAAAAACGACATACTATAGTATGCCCTCAGACACCATGGACTATAGCCTTTCGCTTTTGCGTGATTTTCACCTTTTTTTTTAATCCTCCGAAATCGTGGAAAAACGACATACTATAGTATGCCCTCCGACACCATGGACTATAGCCTTTTGCTTTCGCGTGATTTTCACCTTTTTTTTAAATCCTCCGAAATCGTTAAAAACGACATACTATAGTATGCTCTCCGACACCATGGACTATAGCCTTTCGCTTTTGCGTGATTTTCACCTTTTTTTCAAATCCTCCGAAATCGTGAAAAACGACATACTATAGTATGCCCTCCGACACCATGGACTATAGCCTTTCGCTTTTGCGTGATTTTCACCTTTTTTTTAAAATCCTCCAAAATCGTGAAAAACCACATACTATAGTATGCCCTCCGACACCATGGACTATAGCCTTTCGCTTTTGCGTGATTTTCACCTTTTTTTTTTTAAATCCTCCGAAATCGTGAAAAACGACATACTATAGTATGCCCTCCGACACCATGGACTATAGCCTTTCGCTTTTGCGTGATTTTCACCTTTTTTTAAAATCCTCCAAAATCGTGAAAAACGACATACTATAGTATGCCCTCCGACACCATGGACTATAGCCTTTCGCTTTTGCGTGATTTTCACCTTTTTTTTTAATCCTCCGAAATCGTGAAAAACGACATACTATAGTATGCCCTCCGACACCATGGACTATAGCCTTTCGCTTTTGCGTGATTTTCACCTTTTTTTTTTAAATCCTCCGAAATCGTGAAAAACGACATACTATAGTATGCCCTCCGACACCATGGACTATAGCCTTTCGCTTTTGCGTGATTTTCACCTTTTTTTCAAATCCTCCGAAATCGTGAAAAACGACATACTATAGTATGCCCTCCGACACCATGGACTATAGCCTTTCGCTTTTGCGTGATTTTCACCTTTTTTTTTAAATCCTCCGAAATCGTGAAAAACGACATACTATAGTATGCCCTCCGACACCATGGACTATAGCCTTTCGCTTTTGCGTGATTTTCACCTTTTTTTCAAATCCTCCGAAATCGTGAAAAACGACATACTATAGTATGCCCTCCGACACCATGGACTATAGCCTTTCGCTTTTGCGTGATTTTCACCTTTTTTTTTAATCCTCCGAAATCGTGAAAAACGACATACTATAGTATGCCCTCCGACACCATGGACTATAGCCTTTCGCTTTTGCGTGATTTTCACCTTTTTTTTTTAAATCCTCCGAAATCGTGAAAAACGACATACTATAGTATGCCCTCCGACACCATGGACTATAGCCTTTCGCTTTTGCGTGATTTTCACCTTTTTTTCAAATCCTCCGAAATCGTGAAAAACGACATACTATAGTATGCCCTCCGACACCATGGACTATAGCCTTTCGCTTTTGCGTGATTTTCACCTTTTTTTGTAATCCTCCGAAATCGTGAAAAACGACATACTATATAGTATGCCCCCTGACACCATGGACTATAGCCTTTTGCTTTTGCGTGATTTTCACCTTTTTTTTTAAATCCTCCGAAATCGTTAAAAACGACATACTATAGTATGCTCTCCGACACCATGGACTATAGCCTTTCGCTTTTGCGTGATTTTCACTTTTTTTTCAAATCCTCCGAAATCGTGAAAAACGACATACTATAGTATGCCCTCCGACACCATGGACTATAGCCTTTCCCTTTTGCGTGATTTTCACCTTTTTTTTTAATCCTCCGAAATCGTGAAAAACGACATACTATAGTATGCCCTCCGACACCATGGACTATAGCCTTTCGCTTTTGCGTGATTTTCACCTTTTTTTAAAAATCCTCCGAAATCGTGAAAAACGACATACTATAGTATGCCCTCCGACACCATGGACTATAGTCTTTCGCTTTTGCGTGATTTTCACCTTTTTTTCAAATCCTCCAAAATCGTGAAAAACGACATACTATAGTATGCCCTCCGACACCATGGACTATAGCCTTTCGCTTTTGCGTGATTTTCACCTTTTTTTCAAATCCTCCGAAATCGTGAAAAACGACATACTATAGTATGCCCTCCGACACCATGGACTATAGCCTTTCGCTTTTGCGTGATTTTCACCTTTTTTTCAAATCCTCCGAAATCGTGAAAAACGACATACTATAGTATGCCCTCCGACACCATGGACTATAGCCTTTCGCTTTTGCGTGATTTTCACCTTTTTTTAAAAATCCTCCAAAATCGTGAAAAACGACATACTATAGTATGCCCTCCGACACCATGGACTATAGCCTTTCGCTTTTGCGTGATTTTCACCTTTTTTTCAAATCCTCCGAAATCGTGAAAAACGACATACTATAGTATGCCCTCCGACACCATGGACTATAGCCTTTCGCTTTTGCGTGATTTTCACCTTTTTTTTTAATCCTCCGAAATCGTTAAAAACGACATACTATAGTATGCTCTCCGACACCATGGACTATAGCCTTTCGCTTTTGCGTGATTTTCACATTTTTTTCAAATCCTCCGAAATCGTGAAAAACGACATACTATAGTATGCCCTCCGACACCATGGACTATAGCCTTTCGCTTTTGCGTGATTTTCACCTTTTTTTTTTAAATCCTCCAAAATCGTGAAAAACGACATACTAGTATGCGGTCCGAGACCATGGACTATAGCCTTTCGCTTTTGCGTGATTTTCACCTTTTTTTTTAAATCCTCCGAAATCGTGAAAAACGACATACTATAGTATGCCCTCCGACACCATGGACTATAGCCTTTCGCTTTTGCGTGATTTTCACCTTTTTTTCAAATCCTCCGAAATCGTGAAAAACGACATACTATAGTATGCCCTCCGACACCATGGACTATAGCCTTTCGCTTTTGCGTGATTTTCACCTTTTTTTTTTAAATCCTCCAAAATCGTGAAAAACGACATACTAGTATGCGGTCCGAGACCATGGACTATAGCCTTTCGCTTTTGCGTGATTTTCACCTTTTTTTTTAAATCCTCCGAAATCGTGAAAAACGACATACTATAGTATGCCCTCCGACACCATGGACTATAGCCTTTCGCTTTTGCGTGATTTTCACCTTTTTTTCAAATCCTCCGAAATCGTGAAAAACGACATACTATAGTATGCCCTCCGACACCATGGACTATAGCCTTTCGCTTTTGCGTGATTTTCACCTTTTTTTTTAATCCTCCGAAATCGTTAAAAACGACATACTATAGTATGCTCTCCGACACCATGGACTATAGCCTTTCGCTTTTCCGTGATTTTCACATTTTTTTCAAATCCTCCGAAATCGTGAAAAACGACATACTATAGTATGCCCTCCGACACCATGGACTATAGCCTTTCGCTTTTGCGTGATTTTCACCTTTTTTTTTAATCCTCCGAAATCGTTAAAAACGACATACTATAGTATGCTCTCCGACACCATGGACTATAGCCTTTCGCTTTTGCGTGACTTTCAATTTTTTTTCAAATCCTCCGAAATCGTGAAAAACGACATACTATAGTATGCCCTCCGACACCATGGACTATAGCCTTTCGCTTTTGCGTGATTTTCACCTTTTTTTTTAAAAATCCTCCAAAATCGTGAAAAACGACATACTAGTATGCGGTCCGAGACCATGGACTATAGCCTTTCGCTTTTGCGTGATTTTCACCTTTTTTTTTTAAATCCTCCGAAATCGTGAAAAACGACATACTATAGTATGCCCTCCGACACCATGGACTATAGCCTTTCGCTTTTGCGTGATTTTCACCTTTTTTTTTAATCCTCCGAAATCGTGAAAAACGACATACTATAGTATGCCCTCCGACACCATGGACTATAGCCTTTCGCTTTTGCGTGATTTTCACCTTTTTTTTTTAAATCCTCCGAAATCGTGAAAAACGACATACTATAGTATGCCCTCCGACACCATGGACTATAGCCTTTCGCTTTTGCGTGATTTTCACCTTTTTTTTTAAATCCTCCGAAATCGTGAAAAACGACATACTATAGTATGCCCTCCGACACCATGGACTATAGCCTTTCGCTTTTGCGTGATTTTCACCTTTTTTTCAAATCCTCCGAAATCGTGAAAAACGACATACTATAGTATGCCCTCCGACACCATGGACTATAGCCTTTCGCTTTTGCGTGATTTTCACCTTTTTTTTTAATCCTCCGAAATCGTTAAAAACGACATACTATAGTATGCTCTCCGACACCATGGACTATAGCCTTTCGCTTTTCCGTGATTTTCACATTTTTTTCAAATCCTCCGAAATCGTGAAAAACGACATACTATAGTATGCCCTCCGACACCATGGACTATAGCCTTTCGCTTTTGCGTGATTTTCACCTTTTTTTTTAATCCTCCGAAATCGTTAAAAACGACATACTATAGTATGCTCTCCGACACCATGGACTATAGCCTTTCGCTTTTGCGTGATTTTCAATTTTTTTTCAAATCCTCCGAAATCGTGAAAAACGACATACTATAGTATGCCCTCCGACACCATGGACTATAGCCTTTCGCTTTTGCGTGATTTTCACCTTTTTTTTTTTTAAATCCTCCAAAATCGTGAAAAACGACATACTAGTATGCGGTCCGAGACCATGGACTATAGCCTTTCGCTTTTGCGTGATTTTCACCTTTTTTTTTAAATCCTCCGAAATCGTGAAAAACGACATACTATAGTATGCCCTCCGACACCATGGACTATAGCCTTTCGCTTTTGCGTGATTTTCACCTTTTTTTTTAATCCTCCGAAATCGTGAAAAACGACATACTATAGTATGCCCTCCGACACCATGGACTATAGCCTTTCGCTTTTGCGTGATTTTCACCTTTTTTTTTTAAATCCTCCGAAATCGTGAAAAACGACATACTATAGTATGCCCTCCGACACCATGGACTATAGCCTTTCGCTTTTGCGTGATTTTCACCTTTTTTTCAAATCCTCCGAAATCGTGAAAAACGACATACTATAGTATGCCCTCCGACACCATGGACTATAGCCTTTCGCTTTTGCGTGATTTTCACCTTTTTTTTTATCCTCCGAAATCGTGAAAAACGACATACTATAGTATGCCCTCCGACACCATGGACTATAGCCTTTCGCTTTTGCGTGATTTTCACCTTTTTTTCAAATCCTCCGAAATCGTGAAAAACGACATACTATAGTATGCCCTCCGACACCATGGACTATAGCCTTTCGCTTTTGCGTGATTTTCACCTTTTTTTCAAATCCTCCGAAATCGTGAAAAACGACATACTATAGTATGCCCTCCGACACCATGGACTATAGCCTTTCGCTTTTGCGTGATTTTCACCTTTTTTTTTAATCCTCCGAAATCGTTAAAAACGACATACTATAGTATGCTCTCCGACACCATGGACTATAGCCTTTCGCTTTTGCGTGATTTTCACATTTTTTTCAAATCCTCCGAAATCGTGAAAAACGACATACTATAGTATGCCCTCCGACACCATGGACTATAGCCTTTCGCTTTTGCGTGATTTTCACCTTTTTTTTTTAAATCCTCCAAAATCGTGAAAAACGACATACTAGTATGCGGTCCGAGACCATGGACTATAGCCTTTCGCTTTTGCGTGATTTTCACCTTTTTTTTTTAAATCCTCCGAAATCGTGAAAAACGACATACTGTAGTATGCCCTCCGACACCATGGACTATAGCCTTTCGCTTTTGCGTGATTTTCACCTTTTTTTCAAATCCTCCGAAATCGTGAAAAACGACATACTATAGTATGCCCTCCGACACCATGGACTATAGCCTTTCGCTTTTGCGTGATTTTCACCTTTTTTTTTAATCCTCCGAAATCGTTAAAAACGACATACTATAGTATGCTCTCCGACACCATGGACTATAGCCTTTCGCTTTTCCGTGATTTTCACATTTTTTTCAAATCCTCCGAAATCGTGAAAAACGACATACTATAGTATGCCCTCCGACACCATGGACTATAGCCTTTCGCTTTTGCGTGATTTTCACCTTTTTTTTTAATCCTCCGAAATCGTTAAAAACGACATACTATAGTATGCTCTCCGACACCATGGACTATAGCCTTTCGCTTTTGCGTGATTTTCAATTTTTTTTCAAATCCTCCGAAATCGTGAAAAACGACATACTATAGTATGCCCTCCGACACCATGGACTATAGCCTTTCGCTTTTGCGTGATTTTCACCTTTTTTTTTTTAAATCCTCCAAAATCGTGAAAAACGACATACTAGTATGCGGTCCGAGACCATGGACTATAGCCTTTCGCTTTTGCGTGATTTTCACCTTTTTTTTTAAATCCTCCGAAATCGTGAAAAACGACATACTATAGTATGCCCTCCGACACCATGGACTATAGCCTTTCGCTTTTGCGTGATTTTCACCTTTTTTTTTAAATCCTCCGAAATCGTGAAAAACGACATACTATAGTATGCCCTCCGACACCATGGACTATAGCCTTTCGCTTTTGCGTGATTTTCACCTTTTTTTCAAATCCTCCGAAATCGTGAAAAACGACATACTATAGTATGCCCTCCGACACCATGGACTATAGCCTTTCGCTTTTGCGTGATTTTCACCTTTTTTTCAAATCCTCCGAAATCGTGAAAAACGACATACTATAGTATGCCCTCCGACACCATGGACTATAGCCTTTCGCTTTTGCGTGATTTTCACCTTTTTTTCAAATCCTCCGAAATCGTGAAAAACGACATACTATAGTATGCCCTCCGACACCATGGACTATAGCCTTTCGCTTTTGCGTGATTTTCACCTTTTTTTTTTAAATCCTCCAAAATCGTGAAAAACGACATACTAGTATGCGGTCCGAGACCATGGACTATAGCCTTTCGCTTTTGCGTGATTTTCACCTTTTTTTTAAAAATCCTCCGAAATCGTGAAAAACGACATACTATAGTATGCCCTCCGACACCATGGACTATAGCCTTTCGCTTTTGCGTGATTTTCACCTTTTTTTCAAATCCTCCGAAATCGTGAAAAACGACATACTATAGTATGCCCTCCGACACCATGGACTATAGCCTTTCGCTTTTGCGTGATTTTCACCTTTTTTTTTAATCCTCCGAAATCGTTAAAAACGACATACTATAGTATGCTCTCCGACACCATGGACTATAGCCTTTCGCTTTTCCGTGATTTTCACATTTTTTTCAAATCCTCCGAAATCGTGAAAAACGACATACTATAGTATGCCCTCCGACACCATGGACTATAGCCTTTCGCTTTTGCGTGATTTTCACCTTTTTTTTTAATCCTCCGAAATCGTTAAAAACGACATACTATAGTATGCTCTCCGACACCATGGACTATAGCCTTTCGCTTTTGCGTGATTTTCAATTTTTTTTCAAATCCTCCGAAATCGTGAAAAACGACATACTATAGTATGCCCTCCGACACCATGGACTATAGCCTTTCGCTTTTGCGTGATTTTCACCTTTTTTTTTTTAAATCCTCCAAAATCGTGAAAAACGACATACTATAGTATGCCCTCCGACACCATGGACTATAGCCTTTCGCTTTTGCGTGATTTTCACCTTTTTTTTTTAAATCCTCCAAAATCGTGAAAAACGACATACTAGAATGCGGTCCGAGACCATGGACTATAGCCTTTCGCTTTTGCGTGATTTTCACCTTTTTTTTTAAATCCTCCGAAATCGTGAAAAACGACATACTATAGTATGCCCTCCGACACCATGGACTATAGCCTTTCGCTTTTGCGTGATTTTCACCTTTTTTTTTAATCCTCCGAAATCGTGAAAAACGACATACTATAGTATGCCCTCCGACACCATGGACTATAGCCTTTCGCTTTTGCGTGATTTTCACCTTTTTTTCAAATCCTCCGAAATCGTGAAAAACGACATACTATAGTATGCCCTCCGACACCATGGACTATAGCCTTTCGCTTTTGTGTGATTTTCACCTTTTTTTCAAATCCTCCGAAATCGTGAAAAACGACATACTATAGCATGCCCTCCGACACCATGGACTATAGCCTTTCGCTTTTGCGTGATTTTCACCTTTTTTTTTAATCCTCCGAAATCGTGAAAAACGACATACTATAGTATGCCCTCCGACACGCCTTTCGCTTTTGCGTGATTTTCACCTTTTTTTTTTAAATCCTCCGAAATCGTGAAAAACGACATACTAGTATGCGGTCCGAGACCATGGACTATAGCCTTTCGCTTTTGCGTGATTTTCACCTTTTTTTTAAAATCCTCCGAAATCGTGAAAAACGACATACTATAGTATGCCCTCCGACACCATGGACTATAGCCTTTCGCTTTTGCGTGATTTTCACCTTTTTTTCAAATCCTCCGAAATCGTGAAAAACGACATACTATAGTATGCCCTCCGACACCATGGACTATAGCCTTTCGCTTTTGCGTGATTTTCACCTTTTTTTTTAATCCTCCGAAATCGTGAAAAACGACATACTATAGTATGCCCTCCGACACCATGGACTATAGCCTTTTGCTTTCGCGTGATTTTCACCTTTTTTTTAAATCCTCCGAAATCGTTAAAAACGACATACTATAGTATGCCCTCCGACACCATGGACTATAGCCTTTCGCTTTTGCGTGATTTTAACCTTTTTTTTTAAATCCTCCAAAATCGTGAAAAACCACATACTATAGTATGCCCTCCGACACCATGGACTATAGCCTTTCGCTTTTGCGTGATTTTCACCTTTTTTTCAAATCCTCCGAAATCGTGAAAAACGACATACTATAGTATGCCCTCCGACACCATGGACTATAGCCTTTCGCTTTTGCGTGATTTTCACCTTTTTTTCAAATCCTCCGAAATCGTGAAAAACGACATACTATAGTATGCCCTCCGACACCATGGACTATAGCCTTTCGCTTTTGCGTGATTTTCACCTTTTTTTTTAAATCCTCCGAAATCGTGAAAAACGACATACTATAGTATGCCCTCCGACACCATGGACTATAGCCTTTCGCTTTTGCGTGATTTTCACCTTTTTTTCAAATCCTCCGAAATTGTGAAAAACGACATACTATAGTATGCCCTCCGACACCATGGACTATAGCCTTTCGCTTTTGCGTGATTTTCACCTTTTTTTCAAATCCTCCGAAATCGTGAAAAACGACATACTATAGTATGCCCTCCGACACCATGGACTATAGCCTTTCGCTTTTGCGTGATTTTCACCTTTTTTTTTAAATCCTCCGAAATCGTGAAAAACGACATACTATAGTATGCCCTCCGACACCATGGACTATAGCCTTTCGCTTTTGCGTGATTTTCACCTTTTTTTTTAAATCCTCCGAAATCGTGAAAAACGACATACTATAGTATGCCCTCCGACACCATGGACTATAGCCTTTCGCTTTTGCGTGATTTTCACCTTTTTTTCAAATCCTCCGAAATCGTGAAAAACGACATACTATAGTATGCCCTCCGACACCATGGACTATAGCCTTTCGCTTTTGCGTGATTTTCACCTTTTTTTTTAATCCTCCGAAATCGTGAAAAACGACATACTATAGTATGCCCTCCGACACGCCTTTCGCTTTTGCGTGATTTTCACCTTTTTTTTTTTAAATCCTCCGAAATCGTGAAAAACGACATACTAGTATGCGGTCCGAGACCATGGACTATAGCCTTTCGCTTTTGCGTGATTTTCACCTTTTTTTTTAAATCCTCCGAAATCGTGAAAAACGACATACTATAGTATGCCCTCCGACACCATGGACTATAGCCTTTCGCTTTTGCGTGATTTTCACCTTTTTTTCAAATCCTCCGAAATCGTGAAAAACGACATACTATAGTATGCCCTCCGACACCATGGACTATAGCCTTTCGCTTTTGCGTGATTTTCACCTTTTTTTCAAATCCTCCGAAATCGTGAAAAACGACATACTATAGTATGCCCTCCGACACCATGGACTATAGCCTTTCGCTTTTGCGTGATTTTCACCTTTTTTTCAAATCCTCCGAAATCGTGAAAAACGACATACTATAGTATGCCCTCCGACAACATGGACTATAGCCTTTCGCTTTTGCGTGATTTTCACCTTTTTTTTTAAATCCTCCGAAATCGTGAAAAACGACATACTATAGTATGCCCTCCCACACCATGGACTATAGCCTTTCGCTTTTGCGTGATTTTCACCTTTTTTTCAAATCCTCCGAAATCGTGAAAAACGACATACTATAGTATGCCCTCCGACACCATGGACTATAGCCTTTCGCTTTTGCGTGATTTTCACCTTTTTTTTTAATCCTCCGAAATCGTGAAAAACGACATACTATAGTATGCCCTCCGACACCATGGACTATAGCCTTTCGCTTTTGCGTGATTTTCACCTTTTTTTTTAATCCTCCGAAATCGTGAAAAACGACATACTATAGTATGCCCTCCGACACCATGGACTATAGCCTTTTGCTTTTGCGTGATTTTCACCTTTTTTTTAAAATCCTCCGAAATCGTTAAAAACGACATACTATAGTATGCTCTCCGACACCATGGACTATAGCCTTTCGCTTTTGCGTGATTTTCACCTTTTTTTCAAATCCTCCGAAATCGTGAAAAACGACATACAATAGTATGCCCTCCGACACCATGGACGATAGCCTTTCGCTTTTGCGTGATTTTCACCTTTTTTTTTAAATCCTCCGAAATCGTGAAAAACCACATACTATAGTATGCCCTCCGACACCATGGACTATAGCCTTTCGCTTTTGCGTGATTTTCACCTTTTTTTTAAAAATCCTCCGAAATCGTGAAAAACGACATACTATAGTATGCCCTCCGACACCTTGGACTATAGCCTTTCGCTTTTGCGTGATTTTCACCTTTTTTTTTAAATCCTCCGAAATCGTGAAAAACGACATACTATAGTATGCCCTCCGACACCATGGACTATAGCCTTTCGCTTTTGCGTGATTTTCACCTTTTTTTCAAATCCTCCGAAATCGTGAAAAACGACATACTATAGTATGCCCTCCGACACCATGGACTATAGCCTTTCGCTTTTGCGTGATTTTCACCTTTTTTTTTAATCCTCCGAAATCGTGAAAAACGACATACTATAGTATGCCCTCCGACACCATGGACTATAGCCTTTCTCTTTTGCGTGATTTTCACCTTCTTTTTTTAAAATCCTCCGAAATCGTGAAAAACGACATACTAGTATGCGGTCCGAGACCATGGACTATAGCCTTTCGCTTTTGCGTGATTTTCACCTTTTTTTTTAAATCCTCCGAAATCGTTAAAAACGACATACTATAGTATGCCCTCCGACACCATGGACTATAGCCTTTCGCTTTTGCGTGATTTTCACCTTTTTTTCAAATCCTCCGAAATCGTGAAAAACGACATACTATAGTATGCCCTCCGACACCATGGACTATAGCCTTTCGCTTTTGCGTGATTTTCACCTTTTTTTTTAATCCTCCGAAATCGTGAAAAACGACATACTATATAGTATGCCCCCTGACACCATGGACTATAGCCTTTTGCTTTTGCGTGATTTTCACCTTTTTTTTTAAATCCTCCGAAATCGTTTAAAACGACATACTATAGTATGCTCTCCGACACCATGGACTATAGCCTTTCGCTTTTGCGTGATTTTCACCTTTTTTTCAAATCCTCCGAAATCGTGAAAAACGACATACTATAGTATGCCCTCCGACACCATGGACTATAGCCTTTCCCTTTTGCGTGATTTTCACCTTTTTTTTTAATCCTCCGAAATCGTGAAAAACGACATACTATAGTATGCCCTCCGACACCATGGACTATAGCCTTTCGCTTTTGTGTGATTTTCACCTTTTTTTCAAATCCTCCGAAATCGTGAAAAACGACATACTATAGTATGCCCTCCGACACCATGGACTATAGCCTTTCGCTTTTGCGTGATTTTCACCTTTTTTTCAAATCCTCCGAAATCGTGAAAAACGACATACTATAGTATGCCCTCCGACACCATGGACTATAGCCTTTCGCTTTTGCGTGATTTTCACCTTTTTTTTTTAAATCCTCCGAAATCGTGAAAAACGACATACTATAGTATGCCCTCCGACACCATGGACTATAGCCTTTCGCTTTTGCGTGATTTTCACCTTTTTTTCAAATCCTCCGAAATCGTGAAAAACGACATACTATAGTATGCCCTCCGACACCATGGACTATAGCCTTTCGCTTTTGCGTGATTTTCACCTTTTTTTTTAATCCTCCGAAATCGTGAAAAACGACATACTATAGTATGCCCTCCGACACGCCTTTCGCTTTTGCGTGATTTTCACCTTTTTTTTTAAAATCCTCCGAAATCGTGAAAAACGACATACTAGTATGCGGTCCGAGACCATGGACTATAGCCTTTCGCTTTTGCGTGATTTTCACCTTTTTTTTTAAATCCTCCGAAATCGTGAAAAACGACATACTATAGTATGCCCTCCGACACCATGGACTATAGCCTTTCGCTTTTGCGTGATTTTCACCTTTTTTTCAAATCCTCCGAAATCGTGAAAAACGACATACTATAGTATGCCCTCCGACACCATGGACTATAGCCTTTCGCTTTTGCGTGATTTTCACCTTTTTTTTTAATCCTCCGAAATCGTGAAAAACGACATACTATAGTATGCCCTCCGACACCATGGACTATAGCCTTTTGCTTTCGCGTGATTTTCACCTTTTTTTTAAATCCTCCGAAATCGTTAAAAACGACATACTATAGTATGTTCTCCGACACCATGGACTATAGCCTTTCGCTTTTGCGTGATTTTCACCTTTTTTTCAAATCCTCCGAAATCGTGAAAAACGACATACTATAGTATGCCCTCCGACACCATGGACTATAGCCTTTCGCTTTTGCGTGATTTTCACCTTTTTTTCAAATCCTCCGAAATCGTGAAAAACGACATACTATAGTATGCCCTCCGACACCATGGACTATAGCCTTTCGCTTTTGCGTGATTTTCACCTTTTTTTCAAATCCTCCGAAATCGTGAAAAACGACATACTATAGTATGCCCTCCGACACCATGGACTATAGCCTTTCGCTTTTGCGTGATTTTCACCTTTTTTTTTAATCCTCCGAAATCGTGAAAAACGACATACTATAGTATGCCCTCCGACACCATGGACTATAGCCTTTCGCTTTTGCGTGATTTTCACCTTTTTTTCAAATCCTCCGAAATCGTGAAAAACGACATACTATAGTATGCCCTCCGACACCATGGACTATAGCCTTTCGCTTTTGCGTGATTTTCACCTTTTTTTTTAATCCTCCGAAATCGTGAAAAACGACATACTATAGTATGCCCTCCGACACGCCTTTCGCTTTTGCGTGATTTTCACCTTTTTTTTTTAAATCCTCCGAAATCGTGAAAAACGACATACTAGTATGCGGTCCGAGACCATGGACTATAGCCTTTCGCTTTTGCGTGATTTTCACCTTTTTTTTTAAATCCTCCGAAATCGTGAAAAACGACATACTATAGTATGCCCTCCGACACCATGGACTATAGCCTTTCGCTTTTGCGTGATTTTCACCTTTTTTTCAAATCCTCCGAAATCGTGAAAAACGACATACTATAGTATGCCCTCAGACACCATGGACTATAGCCTTTCGCTTTTGCGTGATTTTCACCTTTTTTTTTAATCCTCCGAAATCGTGGAAAAACGACATACTATAGTATGCCCTCCGACACCATGGACTATAGCCTTTTGCTTTCGCGTGATTTTCACCTTTTTTTTAAATCCTCCGAAATCGTTAAAAACGACATACTATAGTATGCTCTCCGACACCATGGACTATAGCCTTTCGCTTTTGCGTGATTTTCACCTTTTTTTCAAATCCTCCGAAATCGTGAAAAACGACATACTATAGTATGCCCTCCGACACCATGGACTATAGCCTTTCGCTTTTGCGTGATTTTCACCTTTTTTTTTAAATCCTCCAAAATCGTGAAAAACCACATACTATAGTATGCCCTCCGACACCATGGACTATAGCCTTTCGCTTTTGCGTGATTTTCACCTTTTTTTTTTAAATCCTCCGAAATCGTGAAAAACGACATACTATAGTATGCCCTCCGACACCATGGACTATAGCCTTTCGCTTTTGCGTGATTTTCACCTTTTTTTTTTAAATCCTCCAAAATCGTGAAAAACGACATACTAGTATGCGGTCCGAGACCATGGACTATAGCCTTTCGCTTTTGCGTGATTTTCACCTTTTTTTCAAATCCTCCGAAATCGTGAAAAACGACATACTATAGTATGCCCTCCGACACCATGGACTATAGCCTTTCGCTTTTGCGTGATTTTTACCTTTTTTTTTAATCCTCCGAAATCGTGAAAAACGACATACTATAGTATGCCCTCCGACACCATGGACTATAGCCTTTTGCTTTTGCGTGATTTTCACCTTTTTTTTTAAATCCTCCGAAATCGTGAAAAACGACATACTATAGTATGCCCTCCGACACCATGGACTATAGCCTTTCGCTTTTGCGTGATTTTCACCTTTTTTTTTAAAATCCTCCAAAATCGTGAAAAACGACATACTAGTATGCGGTCCGAGACCATGGACTATAGCCTTTCGCTTTTGCGTGATTTTCACCTTTTTTTTTTAAATCCTCCGAAATCGTGAAAAACGACATACTATAGTATGCCCTCCGACACCATGGACTATAGCCTTTCGCTTTTGCGTGATTTTCACCTTTTTTTTTAATCCTCCGAAATCGTGAAAAACGACATACTATAGTATGCCCTCCGACACCATGGACTATAGCCTTTCGCTTTTGCGTGATTTTCACCTTTTTTTCAAATCCTCCGAAATCGTGAAAAACGACATACTATAGTATGCCCTCCGACACCATGGACTATAGCCTTTCGCTTTTGCGTGATTTTCACCTTTTTTTCAAATCCTCCGAAATCGTGAAAAACGACATACTATAGTATGCCCTCCGACAACATGGACTATAGCCTTTCGCTTTTGCGTGATTTTCACCTTTTTTTTTAAATCCTCCGAAATCGTGAAAAACGACATACTATAGTATGCCCTCCCACACCATGGACTATAGCCTTTCGCTTTTGCGTGATTTCACCTTTTTTTCAAATCCTCCGAAATCGTGAAAAACGACATACTATAGTATGCCCTCCGACACCATGGACTATAGCCTTTCGCTTTTGCGTGATTTTCACCTTTTTTTTTAATCCTCCGAAATCGTGAAAAACGACATACTATAGTATGCCCTCCGACACCATGGACTATAGCCTTTTGCTTTTGCGTGATTTTCACCTTTTTTTTCAAATCCTCCGAAATCGTTAAAATCGACATACTATAGTATGCTCTCCGACACCATGGACTATAGCCTTTCGCTTTTGCGTGATTTTCACCTTTTTTTCAAATCCTCCGAAATCGTGAAAAACGACATACAATAGTATGCCCTCCGACACCATGGACGATAGCCTTTCGCTTTTGCGTGATTTTCACCTTTTTTTTTAAATCCTCCGAAATCGTGAAAAACCACATACTATAGTATGCCCTCCGACACCATGGACTATAGCCTTTCGCTTTTGCGTGATTTTCACCTTTTTTTTTTAAATCCTCCGAAATCGTGAAAAACGACATACTATAGTATGCCCTCCGACACCATGGACTATAGCCTTTCGCTTTTGCGTGATTTTCACCTTTTTTTTTAAATCCTCCGAAATCGTGAAAAACGACATACTATAGTATGCCCTCCGACACCATGGACTATAGCCTTTCGCTTTTGCGTGATTTTCACCTTTTTTTCAAATCCTCCGAAATCGTGAAAAACGACATACTATAGTATGCCCTCCGACACCATGGACTATAGCCTTTCGCTTTTGCGTGATTTTCACCTTTTTTTTTAATCCTCCGAAATCGTGAAAAACGACATACTATAGTATGCCCTCCGACACCATGGACTATAGCCTTTCGCTTTTGCGTGATTTTCACCTT
This sequence comes from Electrona antarctica, assembly GCF_951216825.1. Taxonomy (NCBI): domain Eukaryota; kingdom Metazoa; phylum Chordata; class Actinopteri; order Myctophiformes; family Myctophidae; genus Electrona; species Electrona antarctica. The sequence continues at coordinate 245,357 of NW_027637270.1, forward strand.
TTTTTCAAATCCTCCGAAATCGTGAAAAACGACATACTATAGTATGCCCTCCGACACCATGGACTATAGCCTTTCGCTTTTGCGTGATTTTCACCTTTTTTTTAAATCCTCCGAAATCGTGAAAAACGACATACTATAGTATGCCCTCCGACACCATGGACTATAGCCTTTCGCTTTTGCGTGATTTTCACCTTTTTTTTTAATCCTCCGAAATCGTGAAAAACGACATACTATAGTATGCCCTCCGACACGCCTTTCGCTTTTGCGTGATTTTCACCTTTTTTTTTAAAATCCTCCGAAATCGTGAAAAACGACATACTAGTATGCGGTCCGAGACCATGGACTATAGCCTTTCGCTTTTGCGTGATTTTCACCTTTTTTTTTAAATCCTCCGAAATCGTGAAAAACGACATACTATAGTATGCCCTCCGACACCATGGACTATAGCCTTTCGCTTTTGCGTGATTTTCACCTTTTTTTCAAATCCTCCGAAATCGTGAAAAACGACATACTATAGTATGCCCTCCGACACCATGGACTATAGCCTTTCGCTTTTGCGTGATTTTCACCTTTTTTTTTAATCCTCCGAAATCGTGAAAAACGACATACTATAGTATGCCCTCCGACACCATGGACTATAGCCTTTCGCTTTTGCGTGATTTTCACCTTTTTTTCAAATCCTCCGAAATCGTGAAAAACGACATACTATAGTATGCCCTCCGACACCATGGACTATAGCCTTTCGCTTTTGCGTGATTTTCACCTTTTTTTCAAATCCTCCGAAATCGTGAAAAACGACATACTATAGTATGCCCTCCGACACCATGGACTATAGCCTTTCGCTTTTGCGTGATTTTCACCTTTTTTTTTAATCCTCCGAAATCGTGAAAAACGACATACTATAGTATGCCCTCCGACACCATGGACTATAGCCTTTCGCTTTTGCGTGATTTTCACCTTTTTTTCAAATCCTCCGAAATCGTGAAAAACGACATACTATAGTATGCCCTCCGACACCATGGACTATAGCCTTTCGCTTTTGCGTGATTTTCACCTTTTTTTTAAATCCTCCGAAATCGTGAAAAACGACATACTATAGTATGCCCTCCGACACCATGGACTATAGCCTTTCGCTTTTGCGTGATTTTCACCTTTTTTTTTAATCCTCCGAAATCGTGAAAAACGACATACTATAGTATGCCCTCCGACACCATGGACTATAGCCTTTCGCTTTTGCGTGATTTTCACCTTTTTTTCAAATCCTCCGAAATCGTGAAAAACGACATACTATAGTATGCCCTCCGACACCATGGACTATAGCCTTTCGCTTTTGCGTGATTTTCACCTTTTTTTTTAATCCTCCGAAATCGTGAAAAACGACATACTATAGTATGCCCTCCGACACGCCTTTCGCTTTTGCGTGATTTTCACCTTTTTTTTTAAAATCCTCCGAAATCGTGAAAAACGACATACTAGTATGCGGTCCGAGACCATGGACTATAGCCTTTCGCTTTTGCGTGATTTTCACCTTTTTTTTTTAATCCTCCGAAATCGTGAAAAACGACATACTATAGTATGCCCTCCGACACCATGGACTATAGCCTTTCGCTTTTGCGTGATTTTCACCTTTTTTTCAAATCCTCCGAAATCGTGAAAAACGACATACTATAGTATGCCCTCAGACACCATGGACTATAGCCTTTCGCTTTTGCGTGATTTTCACCTTTTTTTTTAATCCTCCGAAATCGTGAAAAACGACATACTATAGTATGCCCTCCGACACCATGGACTATAGCCTTTCGCTTTTGCGTGATTTTCACCTTTTTTTCAAATCCTCCGAAATCGTGAAAAACGACATACTATAGTATGCCCTCCGACACCATGGACTATAGCCTTTCGCTTTTGCGTGATTTTCACCTTTTTTTCAAATCCTCCGAAATCGTGAAAAACGACATACTATAGTATGCCCTCCGACACCATGGACTATAGCCTTTCGCTTTTGCGTGATTTTCACCTTTTTTTTTTAATCCTCCGAAATCGTGAAAAACGACATACTATAGTATGCCCTCCGACACCATGGACTATAGCCTTTCGCTTTTGCGTGATTTTCACCTTTTTTTCAAATCCTCCGAAATCGTGAAAAACGACATACTATAGTATGCCCTCCGACACCATGGACTATAGCCTTTCGCTTTTGCGTGATTTTCACCTTTTTTTTTAATCCTCCGAAATCGTGAAAAACGACATACTATAGTATGCCCTCCGACACGCCTTTCGCTTTTGCGTGATTTTCACCTTTTTTTTTTAAATCCTCCGAAATCGTGAAAAACGACATACTAGTATGCGGTCCGAGACCATGGACTATAGCCTTTCGCTTTTGCGTGATTTTCACCTTTTTTTTTAAATCCTCCGAAATCGTGAAAAACGACATACTATAGTATGCCCTCCGACACCATGGACTATAGCCTTTCGCTTTTGCGTGATTTTCACCTTTTTTTCAAATCCTCCGAAATCGTGAAAAACGACATACTATAGTATGCCCTCCGACACCATGGACTATAGCCTTTCGCTTTTGCGTGATTTTCACCTTTTTTTTTAATCCTCCGAAATCGTGAAAAACGACATACTATAGTATGCCCTCCGACACCATGGACTATAGCCTTTTGCTTTCGCGTGATTTTCACCTTTTTTTTAAATCCTCCGAAATCGTTAAAAACGACATACTATAGTATGCTCTCCGACACCATGGACTATAGCCTTTCGCTTTTGCGTGATTTTCACCTTTTTTTCAAATCCTCCGAAATCGTGAAAAACGACATACTATAGTATGCCCTCCGACACCATGGACTATAGCCTTTCGCTTTTGCGTGATTTTCACCTTTTTTTTTAAATCCTCCAAAATCGTGAAAAACCACATACTATAGTATGCCCTCCGACACCATGGACTATAGCCTTTCGCTTTTGCGTGATTTTCACCTTTTTTTCAAATCCTCCGAAATCGTGAAAAACGACATACTATAGTATGCCCTCCGACACCATGGACTATAGCCTTTCGCTTTTGCGTGATTTTCACCTTTTTTTCAAATCCTCCGAAATCGTGAAAAACGACATACTATAGTATGCCCTCCGACACCATGGACTATAGCCTTTCGCTTTTGCGTGATTTTCACCTTTTTTTCAAATCCTCCGAAATCGTGAAAAACGACATACTATAGTATGCCCTCCGACACCATGGACTATAGCCTTTCGCTTTTGCGTGATTTTCACCTTTTTTTTTAAATCCTCCGAAATCGTGAAAAACGACATACTATAGTATGCCCTCCGACACCATGGACTATAGCCTTTCGCTTTTGCGTGATTTTCACCTTTTTTTCAAATCCTCCGAAATTGTGAAAAACGACATACTATAGTATGCCCTCCGACACCATGGACTATAGCCTTTCGCTTTTGCGTGATTTTCACCTTTTTTTCAAATCCTCCGAAATCGTGAAAAACGACATACTATAGTATGCCCTCCGACACCATGGACTATAGCCTTTCGCTTTTGCGTGATTTTCACCTTTTTTTTTAAATCCTCCGAAATCGTGAAAAACGACATACTATAGTATGCCCTCCGACACCATGGACTATAGCCTTTCGCTTTTGCGTGATTTTCACCTTTTTTTCAAATCCTCCGAAATCGTGAAAAACGACATACTATAGTATGCCCTCCGACACCATGGACTATAGCCTTTCGCTTTTGCGTGATTTTCACCTTTTTTTTTAATCCTCCGAAATCGTGAAAAACGACATACTATAGTATGCCCTCCGACACGCCTTTCGCTTTTGCGTGATTTTCACCTTTTTTTTTTAAATCCTCCGAAATCGTGAAAAACGACATACTATAGTATGCCCTCCGACACCATGGACTATAGCCTTTCGCTTTTGCGTGATTTTCACCTTTTTTTTTAATCCTCCGAAATCGTGAAAAACGACATACTATAGTATGCCTTCCGACACCATGGACTATAGCCTTTCGCTTTTGCGTGATTTTCACCTTTTTTTCAAATCCTCCGAAATCGTGAAAAACGACATACTATAGTATGCCCTCCGACACCATGGACTATAGCCTTTCGCTTTTGCGTGATTTTCACCTTTTTTTCAAATCCTCCGAAATCGTGAAAAACGACATACTATAGTATGCCCTCCGACAACATGGACTATAGCCTTTCGCTTTTGCGTGATTTTCACCTTTTTTTTTAAATCCTCCGAAATCGTGAAAAACGACATACTATAGTATGCCCTCCCACACCATGGACTATAGCCTTTCGCTTTTGCGTGATTTCACCTTTTTTTCAAATCCTCCGAAATCGTGAAAAACGACATACTATAGTATGCCCTCCGACACCATGGACTATAGCCTTTCGCTTTTGCGTGATTTTCACCTTTTTTTTTAATCCTCCGAAATCGTTAAAAACGACATACTATAGTATGCCCTCCGACACCATGGACTATAGCCTTTTGCTTTTGCGTGATTTTCACCTTTTTTTTCAAATCCTCCGAAATCGTTAAAATCGACATACTATAGTATGCTCTCCGACACCATGGACTATAGCCTTTCGCTTTTGCGTGATTTTCACCTTTTTTTCAAATCCTCCGAAATCGTGAAAAACGACATACAATAGTATGCCCTCCGACACCATGGACGATAGCCTTTCGCTTTTGCGTGATTTTCACCTTTTTTTTTAAATCCTCCGAAATCGTGAAAAACCACATACTATAGTATGCCCTCCGACACCATGGACTATAGCCTTTTGCTTTTGCGTGATTTTCACCTTTTTTTTTAAAAATCCTCCGAAATCGTGAAAAACGACATACTATAGTATGCCCTCCGACACCATGGACTATAGCCTTTCGCTTTTGCGTGATTTTCACCTTTTTTTTTAAATCCTCCGAAATCGTGAAAAACGACATACTATAGTATGCCCTCCGACACCATGGACTATAGCCTTTCGCTTTTGCGTGATTTTCACCTTTTTTTCAAATCCTCCGAAATCGTGAAAAACGACATACTATAGTATGCCCTCCGACACCATGGACTATAGCCTTTCGCTTTTGCGTGATTTTCACCTTTTTTTCAAATCCTCCGAAATCGTGAAAAACGACATACTATAGTATGCCCTCCGACACCATGGACTATAGCCTTTCGCTTTTGCGTGATTTTCACCTTTTTTTTTAATCCTCCGAAATCGTGAAAAACGACATACTATAGTATGCCCTCCGACACCATGGACTATAGCCTTTCGCTTTTGCGTGATTTTCACCTTTTTTTTAAATCCTCCGAAATCGTGAAAAACGACATACTATAGTATGTCCTCCGACACCATGGACTATAGCCTTTCGCTTTTGCGTGATTTTCACCTTTTTTTCAAATCCTCCGAAATCGTGAAAAACGACATACTATAGTATGCCCTCCGACACCATGGACTATAGCCTTTCGCTTTTGCGTGATTTTCACCTTTTTTTTTAATCCTCCGAAATCGTGAAAAACGACATACTATAGTATGCCCTCCGACACGCCTTTCGCTTTTGCGTGATTTTCACCTTTTTTTTTAAAATCCTCCGAAATCGTGAAAAACGACATACTAGTATGCGGTCCGAGACCATGGACTATAGCCTTTCGCTTTTGCGTGATTTTCACCTTTTTTTTTAAATCCTCCGAAATCGTGAAAAACGACATACTATAGTATGCCCTCCGACACCATGGACTATAGCCTTTCGCTTTTGCGTGATTTTCACCTTTTTTTCAAATCCTCCGAAATCGTGAAAAACGACATACTATAGTATGCCCTCCGACACCATGGACTATAGCCTTTTGCTTTCGCGTGATTTTCACCTTTTTTTTTAAATCCTCCGAAATCGTTAAAAACGACATACTATAGTATGCTCTCCGACACCATGGACTATAGCCTTTCGCTTTTGCGTGATTTTCACCTTTTTTTCAAATCCTCCGAAATCGTGAAAAACGACATACTATAGTATGCCCTCCGACACCATGGACTATAGCCTTTCGCTTTTGCGTGATTTTCACCTTTTTTTCAAATCCTCCGAAATCGTGAAAAACGACATACTATAGTATGCCCTCCGACACGCCTTTCGCTTTTGCGTGATTTTCACCTTTTTTTTTAAAATCCTCCGAAATCGTGAAAAACGACATACTAGTATGCGGTCCGAGACCATGGACTATAGCCTTTCGCTTTTGCGTGATTTTCACCTTTTTTTTTAAATCCTCCGAAATCGTGAAAAACGACATACTATAGTATGCCCTCCGACACCATGGACTATAGCCTTTCGCTTTTGCGTGATTTTCACCTTTTTTTCAAATCCTCCGAAATCGTGAAAAACGACATACTATAGTATGCCCTCAGACACCATGGACTATAGCCTTTCGCTTTTGCGTGATTTTCACCTTTTTTTTTAATCCTCCGAAATCGTGAAAAACGACATACTATAGTATGCCCTCCGACACCATGGACTATAGCCTTTCGCTTTTGCGTGATTTTCACCTTTTTTTCAAATCCTCCGAAATCGTGAAAAACGACATACTATAGTATGCCCTCCGACACCATGGACTATAGCCTTTCGCTTTTGCGTGATTTTCACCTTTTTTTCAAATCCTCCGAAATCGTGAAAAACGACATACTATAGTATGCCCTCCGACACCATGGACTATAGCCTTTCGCTTTTGCGTGATTTTCACCTTTTTTTTTTAATCCTCCGAAATCGTGAAAAACGACATACTATAGTATGCCCTCCGACACCATGGACTATAGCCTTTCGCTTTTGCGTGATTTTCACCTTTTTTTCAAATCCTCCGAAATCGTGAAAAACGACATACTATAGTATGCCCTCCGACACCATGGACTATAGCCTTTCGCTTTTGCGTGATTTTCACCTTTTTTTTTAATCCTCCGAAATCGTGAAAAACGACATACTATAGTATGCCCTCCGACACGCCTTTCGCTTTTGCGTGATTTTCACCTTTTTTTTTAAATCCTCCGAAATCGTGAAAAACGACATACTAGTATGCGGTCCGAGACCATGGACTATAGCCTTTCGCTTTTGCGTGATTTTCACCTTTTTTTTTAAATCCTCCGAAATCGTGAAAAACGACATACTATAGTATGCCCTCCGACACCATGGACTATAGCCTTTCGCTTTTGCTTGATTTTCACCTTTTTTTCAAATCCTCCGAAATCGTGAAAAACGACATACTATAGTATGCCCTCCGACACCATGGACTATAGCCTTTCGCTTTTGCGTGATTTTCACCTTTTTTTTTAATCCTCCGAAATCGTGAAAAACGACATACTATAGTATGCCCTCCGACACCATGGACTATAGCCTTTTGCTTTCGCGTGATTTTCACCTTTTTTTTAAATCCTCCGAAATCGTTAAAAACGACATACTATAGTATGCTCTCCGACACCATGGACTATAGCCTTTCGCTTTTGCGTGATTTTCACCTTTTTTTCAAATCCTCCGAAATCGTGAAAAACGACATACTATAGTATGCCCTCCGACACCATGGACTATAGCCTTTCGCTTTTGCGTGATTTTCACCTTTTTTTTTAAATCCTCCAAAATCGTGAAAAACCACATACTATAGTATGCCCTCCGACACCATGGACTATAGCCTTTCGCTTTTGCGTGATTTTCACCTTTTTTTCAAATCCTCCGAAATCGTGAAAAACGACATACTATAGTATGCCCTCCGACACCATGGACTATAGCCTTTCGCTTTTGCGTGATTTTCACCTTTTTTTCAAATCCTCCGAAATCGTGAAAAACGACATACTATAGTATGCCCTCCGACACCATGGACTATAGCCTTTCGCTTTTGCGTGATTTTCACCTTTTTTTCAAATCCTCCGAAATCGTGAAAAACGACATACTATAGTATGCCCTCCGACACCATGGACTATAGCCTTTCGCTTTTGCGTGATTTTCACCTTTTTTTTTAAATCCTCCGAAATCGTGAAAAACGACATACTATAGTATGCCCTCCGACACCATGGACTATAGCCTTTCGCTTTTGCGTGATTTTCACCTTTTTTTCAAATCCTCCGAAATTGTGAAAAACGACATACTATAGTATGCCCTCCGACACCATGGACTATAGCCTTTCGCTTTTGCGTGATTTTCACCTTTTTTCAAATCCTCCGAAATCGTGAAAAACGACATACTATAGTATGCCCTCCGACACCATGGACTATAGCCTTTCGCTTTTGCGTGATTTTCACCTTTTTTTTTAAATCCTCCGAAATCGTGAAAAACGACATACTATAGTATGCCCTCCGACACCATGGACTATAGCCTTTCGCTTTTGCGTGATTTTCACCTTTTTTTCAAATCCTCCGAAATCGTGAAAAACGACATACTATAGTATGCCCTCCGACACCATGGACTATAGCCTTTCGCTTTTGCGTGATTTTCACCTTTTTTTTTAATCCTCCGAAATCGTGAAAAACGACATACTATAGTATGCCCTCCGACACGCCTTTCGCTTTTGCGTGATTTTCACCTTTTTTTTTTAAATCCTCCGAAATCGTGAAAAACGACATACTAGTATGCGGTCCGAGACCATGGACTATAGCCTTTCGCTTTTGCGTGATTTTCACCTTTTTTTTTAAATCCTCCGAAATCGTTAAAAACGACATACTATAGTATGCTCTCCGACACCATGGACTATAGCCTTTCGCTTTTGCGTGATTTTCACCTTTTTTTCAAATCCTCCGAAATCGTGAAAAACGACATACTATAGTATGCCCTCCGACACCATGGACTATAGCCTTTCGCTTTTGCGTGATTTTCACCTTTTTTTTTAAATCCTCCAAAATCGTGAAAAACCACATACTATAGTATGCCCTCCGACACCATGGACTATAGCCTTTCGCTTTTGCGTGATTTTCACCTTTTTTTCAAATCCTCCGAAATCGTGAAAAACGACATACTATAGTATGCCCTCCGACACCATGGACTATAGCCTTTCGCTTTTGCGTGATTTTCACCTTTTTTTTTAATCCTCCGAAATCGTGAAAAACGACATACTATAGTATGCCCTCCGACACCATGGACTATAGCCTTTCGCTTTTGCGTGATTTTCACCTTTTTTTCAAATCCTCCGAAATCGTGAAAAACGACATACTATAGTATGCCCTCCGACACCATGGACTATAGCCTTTCGCTTTTGCGTGATTTTCACCTTTTTTTTTAATCCTCCGAAATCGTGAAAAACGACATACTAGTATGCGGTCCGAGACCATGGACTATAGCCTTTCGCTTTTGCGTGATTTTCACCTTTTTTTTTAAATCCTCCGAAATCGTGAAAAACGACATACTATAGTATGCCCTCCGACACCATGGACTATATAGCCTTTCGCTTTTGCGTGATTTTCACCTTTTTTTCAAATCCTCCGAAATCGTGAAAAACGACATACTATAGTATGCCCTCCGACACCATGGACTATAGCCTTTCGCTTTTGCGTGATTTTCACCTTTTTTTTTAATCCTCCGAAATCGTGGAAAAACGACATACTATAGTATGCCCTCCGACACCATGGACTATAGCCTTTTGCTTTCGCGTGATTTTCACCTTTTTTTTTAAATCCTCCGAAATCGTTAAAAACGACATACTATAGTATGCTCTCCGACACCATGGACTATAGCCTTTCGCTTTTGCGTGATTTTCACCTTTTTTTCAAATCCTCCGAAATCGTGAAAAACGACATACTATAGTATGCCCTCCGACACCATGGACTATAGCCTTTCGCTTTTGCGTGATTTTCACCTTTTTTTTTAAATCCTCCAAAATCGTGAAAAACCACATACTATAGTATGCCCTCCGACACCATGGACTATAGCCTTTCGCTTTTGCGTGATTTTCACCTTTTTTTCAAATCCTCCGAAATCGTGAAAAACGACATACTATAGTATGCCCTCCGACACCATGGACTATAGCCTTTCGCTTTTGCGTGATTTTCACCTTTTTTTTTAATCCTCCGAAATCGTGAAAAACGACATACTATAGTATGCCCTCCGACACCATGGACTATAGCCTTTCGCTTTTGCGTGATTTTCACCTTTTTTTTTAAAATCCTCCGAAATCGTGAAAAACGACATACTAGTATGCGATCCGAGACCATGGACTATAGCCTTTCGCTTTTGCGTGATTTTCACCTTTTTTTTTTAAATCCTCCGAAATCGTGAAAAACGACATACTATAGTATGCCCTCCGACACCATGGACTATAGCCTTTCGCTTTTGCGTGATTTTCACCTTTTTTTTTAAATCCTCCGAAATCGTGAAAAACGACATACTATAGTATGCCCTCCGACACCATGGACTATAGCCTTTCGCTTTTGCGTGATTTTCACCTTTTTTTCAAATCCTCCGAAATCGTGAAAAACGACATACTATAGTATGCCCTCCGACACCATGGACTATAGCCTTTCGCTTTTGCGTGATTTTCACCTTTTTTTTTAATCCTCCGAAATCGTGAAAAACGACATACTATAGTATGCCCTCCGACACCATGGACTATAGCCTTTTGCTTTCGCGTGATTTTCACCTTTTTTTTAAATCCTCCGAAATCGTTAAAAACGACATACTATAGTATGCCCTCCGACACCATGGACTATAGCCTTTCGCTTTTGCGTGATTTTCACCTTTTTTTTTAAATCCTCCGAAATCGTGAAAAACGACATACTATAGTATGCCCTCCGACACCATGGACTATAGCCTTTCGCTTTTGCGTGATTTTCACCTTTTTTTCAAATCCTCCGAAATCGTGAAAAACGACATACTATAGTATGCCCTCCGACACCATGGACTATAGCCTTTCGCTTTTGCGTGATTTTCACCTTTTTTTCAAATCCTCCGAAATCGTGAAAAACGACATACTATAGTATGCCCTCCGACACCATGGACTATAGCCTTTCGCTTTTGCGTGATTTTCACCTTTTTTTCAAATCCTCCGAAATCGTGAAAAACGACATACTATAGTATGCCCTCCGACACCATGGACTATAGCCTTTCGCTTTTGCGTGATTTTCACCTTTTTTTTTAATCCTCCGAAATCGTGAAAAACGACATACTATAGTATGCCCTCCGACACCATGGACTATAGCCTTTCGCTTTTGCGTGATTTTCACCTTTTTTTCAAATCCTCCGAAATCGTGAAAAACTACATACTATAGTATGCCCTCCGACACCATGGACTATAGCCTTTCGCTTTTGCGTGATTTTCACCTTTTTTTTTAATCCTCCGAAATCGTGAAAAACGACATACTAGTATGCGGTCCGAGACCATGGACTATAGCCTTTCGCTTTTGCGTGATTTTCACCTTTTTTTTTAAATCCTCCGAAATCGTGAAAAACGACATACTATAGTATGCCCTCCGACACCATGGACTATATAGCCTTTCGCTTTTGCGTGATTTTCACCTTTTTTTCAAATCCTCCGAAATCGTGAAAAACGACATACTATAGTATGCCCTCCGACACCATGGACTATAGCCTTTCGCTTTTGCGTGATTTTCACCTTTTTTTTTAATCCTCCGAAATCGTGGAAAAACGACATACTATAGTATGCCCTCCGACACCATGGACTATAGCCTTTTGCTTTCGCGTGATTTTCACCTTTTTTTTTAAATCCTCCGAAATCGTTAAAAACGACATACTATAGTATGCTCTCCGACACCATGGACTATAGCCTTTCGCTTTTGCGTGATTTTCACCTTTTTTTCAAATCCTCCGAAATCGTGAAAAACGACATACTATAGTATGCCCTCCGACACCATGGACTATAGCCTTTCGCTTTTGCGTGATTTTCACCTTTTTTTTTAAATCCTCCAAAATCGTGAAAAACCACATACTATAGTATGCCCTCCGACACCATGGACTATAGCCTTTCGCTTTTGCGTGATTTTCACCTTTTTTTTTTTAAATCCTCCGAAATCGTGAAAAACGACATACTATAGTATGCCCTCCGACACCATGGACTATAGCCTTTCGCTTTTGCGTGATTTTCACCTTTTTTTTTTAAATCCTCCAAAATCGTGAAAAACGACATACTAGTATGCGGTCCGAGACCATGGACTATAGCCTTTCGCTTTTGCGTGATTTTCACCTTTTTTTTTTAAATCCTCCGAAATCGTGAAAAACAACATACTATAGTATGCCCTCCGACACCATGGACTATAGCCTTTCGCTTTTGCGTGATTTTCACCTTTTTTTTTAATCCTCCGAAATCGTGAAAAACGACATACTATAGTATGCCCTCCGACACCATGGACTATAGCCTTTCGCTTTTGCGTGATTTTCACCTTTTTTTCAAATCCTCCGAAATCGTGAAAAACGACATACTATAGTATGCCCTCCGACAACATGGACTATAGCCTTTCGCTTTTGCGTGATTTTCACCTTTTTTTTTAAATCCTCCGAAATCGTGAAAAACGACATACTATAGTATGCCCTCCCACACCATGGACTATAGCCTTTCGCTTTTGCGTGATTTTCACCTTTTTTTCAAATCCTCCGAAATCGTGAAAAACGACATACTATAGTATGCCCTCCGACACCATGGACTATAGCCTTTCGCTTTTGCGTGATTTTCACCTTTTTTTTTAATCCTCCGAAATCGTGAAAAACGACATACTATAGTATGCCCTCCGACACCATGGACTATAGCCTTTCGCTTTTGCGTGATTTTCACCTTTTTTTTTAATCCTCCGAAATCGTGAAAAACGACATACTATAGTATGCCCTCCGACACCATGGACTATAGCCTTTTGCTTTTGCGTGATTTTCACCTTTTTTTTTTAAATCCTCCGAAATCGTTAAAAACGACATACTATAGTATGCTCTCCGACACCATGGACTATAGCCTTTCGCTTTTGCGTGATTTTCACCTTTTTTTCAAATCCTCCGAAATCGTGAAAAACGACATACAATAGTATGCCCTCCGACACCATGGACGATAGCCTTTCGCTTTTGCGTGATTTTCACCTTTTTTTTTAAATCCTCAGAAATCGTGAAAAACCACATACTATAGTATGCCCTCCGACACCATGGACTATAGCCTTTCGCTTTTGCGTGATTTTCACCTTTTTTTTTAAAAATCCTCCGAAATCGTGAAAAACGACATACTATAGTATGCCCTCCGACACCATGGACTATAGCCTTTCGCTTTTGCGTGATTTTCACCTTTTTTTTTAAATCCTCCGAAATCGTGAAAAACGACATACTATAGTATGCCCTCCGACACCATGGACTATAGCCTTTCGCTTTTGCGTGATTTTCACCTTTTTTTCAAATCCTCCGAAATCGTGAAAAACGACATACTATAGTATGCCCTCCGACACCATGGACTATAGCCTTTCGCTTTTGCGTGATTTTCACCTTTTTTTTTAATCCTCCGAAATCGTGAAAAACGACATACTATAGTATGCCCTCCGACACCATGGACTATAGCCTTTCGCTTTTGCGTGATTTTCACCTTTTTTTTTAAAATCCTCCGAAATCGTGAAAAACGACATACTAGTATGCGATCCGAGACCATGGACTATAGCCTTTCGCTTTTGCGTGATTTTCACCTTTTTTTTTAAATCCTCCGAAATCGTGAAAAACGACATACTATAGTATGCCCTCCCACACCATGGACTATAGCCTTTCGCTTTTGCGTGATTTTCACCTTTTTTTTTAAATCCTCCAAAATCGTGAAAAACCACATACTATAGTATGCCCTCCGACACCATGGACTATAGCCTTTCGCTTTTGCGTGATTTTCACCTTTTTTTTTTTAAATCCTCCGAAATCGTGAAAAACGACATACTATAGTATGCCCTCCGACACCATGGACTATAGCCTTTCGCTTTTGCGTGATTTTCACCTTTTTTTTTTAAATCCTCCAAAATCGTGAAAAACGACATACTAGTATGCGGTCCGAGACCATGGACTATAGCCTTTCGCTTTTGCGTGATTTTCACCTTTTTTTTTTAAATCCTCCGAAATCGTGAAAAACAACATACTATAGTATGCCCTCCGACACCATGGACTATAGCCTTTCGCTTTTGCGTGATTTTCACCTTTTTTTTTAATCCTCCGAAATCGTGAAAAACGACATACTATAGTATGCCCTCCGACACCATGGACTATAGCCTTTCGCTTTTGCGTGATTTTCACCTTTTTTTCAAATCCTCCGAAATCGTGAAAAACGACATACTATAGTATGCCCTCCGACACCATGGACTATAGCCTTTCGCTTTTGCGTGATTTTCACCTTTTTTTTTAATCCTCCGAAATCGTGAAAAACGACATACTATATAGTATGCCCCCTGACACCATGGACTATAGCCTTTTGCTTTTGCGTGATTTTCACCTTTTTTTTTAAATCCTCCGAAATCGTTTAAAACGACATACTATAGTATGCTCTCCGACACCATGGACTATAGCCTTTCGCTTTTGCGTGATTTTCACCTTTTTTTCAAATCCTCCGAAATCGTGAAAAACGACATACTATAGTATGCCCTCCGACACCATGGACTATAGCCTTTCCCTTTTGCGTGATTTTCACCTTTTTTTTTAATCCTCCGAAATCGTGAAAAACGACATACTATAGTATGCCCTCCGACACCATGGACTATAGCCTTTCGCTTTTGTGTGATTTTCACCTTTTTTTCAAATCCTCCGAAATCGTGAAAAACGACATACTATAGTATGCCCTCCGACACCATGGACTATAGCCTTTCGCTTTTGCGTGATTTTCACCTTTTTTTCAAATCCTCCGAAATCGTGAAAAACGACATACTATAGTATGCCCTCCGACACCATGGACTATAGCCTTTCGCTTTTGCGTGATTTTCACCTTTTTTTTTAAATCCTCCGAAATCGTGAAAAACGACATACTATAGTATGCCCTCCGACACCATGGACTATAGCCTTTCGCTTTTGCGTGATTTTCACCTTTTTTTCAAATCCTCCGAAATCGTGAAAAACGACATACTATAGTATGCCCTCCGACACCATGGACTATAGCCTTTCGCTTTTGCGTGATTTTCACCTTTTTTTTTAATCCTCCGAAATCGTGAAAAACGACATACTATAGTATGCCCTCCGACACGCCTTTCGCTTTTGCGTGATTTTCACCTTTTTTTTTTAAATCCTCCGAAATCGTGAAAAACGACATACTAGTATGCGGTCCGAGACCATGGACTATAGCCTTTCGCTTTTGCGTGATTTTCACCTTTTTTTTTTAAATCCTCCGAAATCGTGAAAAACGACATACTATAGTATGCCCTCCGACACCATGGACTATAGCCTTTCGCTTTTGCGTGATTTTCACCTTTTTTTCAAATCCTCCGAAATCGTGAAAAACGACATACTATAGTATGCCCTCCGACACCATGGACTATAGCCTTTCGCTTTTGCGTGATTTTCACCTTTTTTTTTAATCCTCCGAAATCGTGAAAAACGACATACTATAGTATGCCCTCCGACACCATGGACTATAGCCTTTTGCTTTCGCGTGATTTTCACCTTTTTTTTAAATCCTCCGAAATCGTTAAAAACGACATACTATAGTATGCTCTCCGACACCATGGACTATAGCCTTTCGCTTTTGCGTGATTTTCACCTTTTTTTCAAATCCTCCGAAATCGTGAAAAACGACATACTATAGTATGCCCTCCGACACCATGGACTATAGCCTTTCGCTTTTGCGTGATTTTCACCTTTTTTTTTAATCCTCCGAAATCGTGAAAAACGACATACTATAGTATGCCCTCCGACACCATGGACTATAGCCTTTCGCTTTTGCGTGATTTTCACCTTTTTTTCAAATCCTCCGAAATCGTGAAAAACGACATACTATAGTATGCCCTCCGACACCATGGACTATAGCCTTTCGCTTTTGCGTGATTTTCACCTTTTTTTTTAATCCTCCGAAATCGTGAAAAACGACATACTATAGTATGCCCTCCGACACGCCTTTCGCTTTTGCGTGATTTTCACCTTTTTTTTAAAAATCCTCCGAAATCGTGAAAAACGACATATTAGTATGCGGTCCGAGACCATGGACTATAGCCTTTCGCTTTTGCGTGATTTTCACCTTTTTTTTTAAATCCTCCGAAATCGTGAAAAACGACATACTATAGTATGCCCTCCGACACCATGGACTATAGCCTTTCGCTTTTGCGTGATTTTCACCTTTTTTTCAAATCCTCCGAAATCGTGAAAAACGACATACTATAGTATGCCCTCAGACACCATGGACTATAGCCTTTCGCTTTTGCGTGATTTTCACCTTTTTTTTTAATCCTCCGAAATCGTGGAAAAACGACATACTATAGTATGCCCTCCGACACCATGGACTATAGCCTTTTGCTTTCGCGTGATTTTCACCTTTTTTTTAAATCCTCCGAAATCGTTAAAAACGACATACTATAGTATGCTCTCCGACACCATGGACTATAGCCTTTCGCTTTTGCGTGATTTTCACCTTTTTTTCAAATCCTCCGAAATCGTGAAAAACGACATACTATAGTATGCCCTCCGACACCATGGACTATAGCCTTTCGCTTTTGCGTGATTTTCACCTTTTTTTTAAAATCCTCCAAAATCGTGAAAAACCACATACTATAGTATGCCCTCCGACACCATGGACTATAGCCTTTCGCTTTTGCGTGATTTTCACCTTTTTTTTTTAAATCCTCCGAAATCGTGAAAAACGACATACTATAGTATGCCCTCCGACACCATGGACTATAGCCTTTCGCTTTTGCGTGATTTTCACCTTTTTTTTTTAAATCCTCCAAAATCGTGAAAAACGACATACTAGTATGCGGTCCGAGACCATGGACTATAGCCTTTCGCTTTTGCGTGATTTTCACCTTTTTTTCAAATCCTCCGAAATCGTGAAAAACGACATACTATAGTATGCCCTCCGACACCATGGACTATAGCCTTTCGCTTTTGCGTGATTTTCACCTTTTTTTCAAATCCTCCGAAATCGTGAAAAACGACATACTATAGTATGCCCTCCGACAACATGGACTATAGCCTTTCGCTTTTGCGTGATTTTCACCTTTTTTTTTAAATCCTCCGAAATCGTGAAAAACGACATACTATAGTATGCCCTCCCACACCATGGACTATAGCCTTTCGCTTTTGCGTGATTTTCACCTTTTTTTCAAATCCTCCGAAATCGTGAAAAACGACATACTATAGTATGCCCTCCGACACCATGGACTATAGCCTTTCGCTTTTGCGTGATTTTCACCTTTTTTTTTAATCCTCCGAAATCGTGAAAAACGACATACTATAGTATGCCCTCCGACACCATGGACTATAGCCTTTTGCTTTTGCGTGATTTTCACCTTTTTTTTTAAATCCTCCGAAATCGTGAAAAACGACATACTATAGTATGCCCTCCGACACCATGGACTATAGCCTTTCGCTTTTGCGTGATTTTCACCTTTTTTTTAAAAATCCTCCAAAATCGTGAAAAACGACATACTAGTATGCGGTCCGAGACCATGGACTATAGCCTTTCGCTTTTGCGTGATTTTCACCTTTTTTTTTCAAATCCTCCGAAATCGTGAAAAACGACATACTATAGTATGCCCTCCGACACCATGGACTATAGCCTTTCGCTTTTGCGTGATTTTCACCTTTTTTTCAAATCCTCCGAAATCGTGAAAAACGACATACTATAGTATGCCCTCCGACAACATGGACTATAGCCTTTCGCTTTTGCGTGATTTTCACCTTTTTTTTTAAATCCTCCGAAATCGTGAAAAACGACATACTATAGTATGCCCTCCCACACCATGGACTATAGCCTTTCGCTTTTGCGTGATTTTCACCTTTTTTTCAAATCCTCCGAAATCGTGAAAAACGACATACTATAGTATGCCCTCCGACACCATGGACTATAGCCTTTCGCTTTTGCGTGATTTTCACCTTTTTTTTTAATCCTCCGAAATCGTGAAAAACGACATACTATAGTATGCCCTCCGACACCATGGACTATAGCCTTTTGCTTTTGCGTGATTTTCACCTTTTTTTTAAAATCCTCCGAAATCGTTAAAAACGACATACTATAGTATGCTCTCCGACACCATGGACTATAGCCTTTCGCTTTTGCGTGATTTTCACCTTTTTTTCAAATCCTCCGAAATCGTGAAAAACGACATACAATAGTATGCCCTCCGACACCATGGACGATAGCCTTTCGCTTTTGCGTGATTTTCACCTTTTTTTTTAAATCCTCCGAAATCGTGAAAAACCACATACTATAGTATGCCCTCCGACACCATGGACTATAGCCTTTCGCTTTTGCGTGATTTTCACCTTTTTTTTAAAAAATCCTCCGAAATCGTGAAAAACGACATACTATAGTATGCCCTCCGACACCATGGACTATAGCCTTTCGCTTTTGCGTGATTTTCACCTTTTTTTTTAAATCCTCCGAAATCGTGAAAAACGACATACTATAGTATGCCCTCCGACACCATGGACTATAGCCTTTCGCTTTTGCGTGATTTTCACCTTTTTTTCAAATCCTCCGAAATCGTGAAAAACGACATACTATAGTATGCCCTCCGACACCATGGACTATAGCCTTTCGCTTTTGCGTGATTTTCACCTTTTTTTTTAATCCTCCGAAATCGTGAAAAACGACATACTATAGTATGCCCTCCGACACCATGGACTATAGCCTTTTGCTTTTGCGTGATTTTCACCTTTTTTTTTAAATCCTCCGAAATCGTGAAAAACGACATACTATAGTATGCCCTCCGACACCATGGACTATAGCCTTTCGCTTTTGCGTGATTTTCACCTTTTTTTTTAAAATCCTCCAAAATCGTGAAAAACGACATACTAGTATGCGGTCCGAGACCATGGACTATAGCCTTTCGCTTTTGCGTGATTTTCACCTTTTTTTTTTAAATCCTCCGAAATCGTGAAAAACGACATACTATAGTATGCCCTCCGACACCATGGACTATAGCCTTTCGCTTTTGCGTGATTTTCACCTTTTTTTTTAATCCTCCGAAATCGTGAAAAACGACATACTATAGTATGCCCTCCGACACCATGGACTATAGCCTTTCGCTTTTGCGTGATTTTCACCTTTTTTTCAAATCCTCCGAAATCGTGAAAAACGACATACTATAGTATGCCCTCCGACACCATGGACTATAGCCTTTCGCTTTTGCGTGATTTTCACCTTTTTTTCAAATCCTCCGAAATCGTGAAAAACGACATACTATAGTATGCCCTCCGACAACATGGACTATAGCCTTTCGCTTTTGCGTGATTTTCACCTTTTTTTTTAAATCCTCCGAAATCGTGAAAAACGACATACTATAGTATGCCCTCCCACACCATGGACTATAGCCTTTCGCTTTTGCGTGATTTTCACCTTTTTTTCAAATCCTCCGAAATCGTGAAAAACGACATACTATAGTATGCCCTCCGACACCATGGACTATAGCCTTTCGCTTTTGCGTGATTTTCACCTTTTTTTTTAATCCTCCGAAATCGTGAAAAACGACATACTATAGTATGCCCTCCGACACCATGGACTATAGCCTTTTGCTTTTGCGTGATTTTCACCTTTTTTTTTAAATCCTCCGAAATCGTTAAAAACGACATACTATAGTATGCTCTCCGACACCATGGACTATAGCCTTTCGCTTTTGCGTGATTTTCACCTTTTTTTCAAATCCTCCGAAATCGTGAAAAACGACATACAATAGTATGCCCTCCGACACCATGGACGATAGCCTTTCGCTTTTGCGTGATTTTCACCTTTTTTTTTAAAATCCTCCAAAATCGTGAAAAACGACATACTAGTATGCGGTCCGAGACCATGGACTATAGCCTTTCGCTTTTGCGTGATTTTCACCTTTTTTTTTCAAATCCTCCGAAATCGTGAAAAACGACATACTATAGTATGCCCTCCGACACCATGGACTATAGCCTTTCGCTTTTGCGTGATTTTCACCTTTTTTTCAAATCCTCCGAAATCGTGAAAAACGACATACTATAGTATGCCCTCCGACAACATGGACTATAGCCTTTCGCTTTTGCGTGATTTTCACCTTTTTTTTTTAAATCCTCCGAAATCGTGAAAAACGACATACTATAGTATGCCCTCCCACACCATGGACTATAGCCTTTCGCTTTTGCGTGATTTTCACCTTTTTTTCAAATCCTCCGAAATCGTGAAAAACGACATACTATAGTATGCCCTCCGACACCATGGACTATAGCCTTTCGCTTTTGCGTGATTTTCACCTTTTTTTTTAATCCTCCGAAATCGTGAAAAACGACATACTATAGTATGCCCTCCGACACCATGGACTATAGCCTTTTGCTTTTGCGTGATTTTCACCTTTTTTTTTAAATCCTCCGAAATCGTTAAAAACGACATACTATAGTATGCTCTCCGACACCATGGACTATAGCCTTTCGCTTTTGCGTGATTTTCACCTTTTTTTCAAATCCTCCGAAATCGTGAAAAACGACATACAATAGTATGCCCTCCGACACCATGGACGATAGCCTTTCGCTTTTGCGTGATTTTCACCTTTTTTTTTAAATCCTCCGAAATCGTGAAAAACCACATACTATAGTATGCCCTCCGACACCATGGACTATAGCCTTTCGCTTTTGCGTGATTTTCACCTTTTTTTTAAAAAATCCTCCGAAATCGTGAAAAACGACATACTATAGTATGCCCTCCGACACCATGGACTATAGCCTTTCGCTTTTGCGTGATTTTCACCTTTTTTTTTAAATCCTCCGAAATCGTGAAAAACGACATACTATAGTATGCCCTCCGACACCATGGACTATAGCCTTTCGCTTTTGCGTGATTTTCACCTTTTTTTCAAATCCTCCGAAATCGTGAAAAACGACATACTATAGTATGCCCTCCGACACCATGGACTATAGCCTTTCGCTTTTGCGTGATTTTCACCTTTTTTTTTAATCCTCCGAAATCGTGAAAAACGACAAACTATAGTATGCCCTCCGACACCATGGACTATAGCCTTTTGCTTTTGCGTGATTTTCACCTTTTTTTTTAAATCCTCCGAAATCGTGAAAAACGACATACTATAGTATGCCCTCCGACACCATGGACTATAGCCTTTCGCTTTTGCGTGATTTTCACCTTTTTTTTTAAAATCCTCCAAAATCGTGAAAAACGACATACTAGTATGCGGTCCGAGACCATGGACTATAGCCTTTCGCTTTTGCGTGATTTTCACCTTTTTTTTTTAAATCCTCCGAAATCGTGAAAAACGACATACTATAGTATGCCCTCCGACACCATGGACTATAGCCTTTCGCTTTTGCGTGATTTTCACCTTTTTTTTTAATCCTCCGAAATCGTGAAAAACGACATACTATAGTATGCCCTCCGACACCATGGACTATAGCCTTTCGCTTTTGCGTGATTTTCACCTTTTTTTCAAATCCTCCGAAATCGTGAAAAACGACATACTATAGTATGCCCTCCGACACCATGGACTATAGCCTTTCGCTTTTGCGTGATTTTCACCTTTTTTTCAAATCCTCCGAAATCGTGAAAAACGACATACTATAGTATGCCCTCCGACAACATGGACTATAGCCTTTCGCTTTTGCGTGATTTTCACCTTTTTTTTTAAATCCTCCGAAATCGTGAAAAACGACATACTATAGTATGCCCTCCCACACCATGGACTATAGCCTTTCGCTTTTGCGTGATTTTCACCTTTTTTTCAAATCCTCCGAAATCGTGAAAAACGACATACTATAGTATGCCCTCCGACACCATGGACTATAGCCTTTCGCTTTTGCGTGATTTTCACCTTTTTTTTTAATCCTCCGAAATCGTGAAAAACGACATACTATAGTATGCCCTCCGACACCATGGACTATAGCCTTTTGCTTTTGCGTGATTTTCACCTTTTTTTTTAAATCCTCCGAAATCGTTAAAAACGACATACTATAGTATGCTCTCCGACACCATGGACTATAGCCTTTCGCTTTTGCGTGATTTTCACCTTTTTTTCAAATCCTCCGAAATCGTGAAAAACGACATACAATAGTATGCCCTCCGACACCATGGACGATAGCCTTTCGCTTTTGCGTGATTTTCACCTTTTTTTTTAAATCCTCCGAAATCGTGAAAAACCACATACTATAGTATGCCCTCCGACACCATGGACTATAGCCTTTCGCTTTTGCGTGATTTTCACCTTTTTTTTTAAAAATCCTCCGAAATCGTGAAAAACGACATACTATAGTATGCCCTCCGACACCATGGTCTATAGCCTTTCGCTTTTGCGTGATTTTCACCTTTTTTTTTAAATCCTCCGAAATCGTGAAAAACGACATACTATAGTATGCCCTCCGACACCATGGACTATAGCCTTTCGCTTTTGCGTGATTTTCACCTTTTTTTCAAATCCTCCGAAATCGTGAAAAACGACATACTATAGTATGCCCTCCGACACCATGGACTATAGCCTTTCGCTTTTGCGTGATTTTCACCTTTTTTTTTAATCCTCCGAAATCGTGAAAAACGACATACTATAGTATGCCCTCCGACACCATGGACTATAGCCTTTCGCTTTTGCGTGATTTTCACCTTTTTTTCAAATCCTCCGAAATCGTGAAAAACGACATACTATAGTATGCCCTCCGACACCATGGACTATAGCCTTTCGCTTTTGCGTGATTTTCACCTTTTTTTTTAAATCCTCCGAAATCGTGAAAAACGACATACTATAGTATGCCCTCCGACACCATGGACTATAGCCTTTCGCTTTTGCGTGATTTTCACCTTTTTTTCAAATCCTCCGAAATCGTGAAAAACGACATACTATAGTATGCCCTCCGACACCATGGACTATAGCCTTTCGCTTTTGCGTGATTTTCACCTTTTTTTTTAATCCTCCGAAATCGTGAAAAACAACATACTATAGTATGCCCTCCGACACGCCTTTCGCTTTTGCGTGATTTTCACTTTTTTTTTAAAATCCTCCGAAATCGTGAAAAACGACATACTAGTATGCGGTCCGAGACCATGGACTATAGCCTTTCGCTTTTGCGTGATTTTCACCTTTTTTTTTAAATCCTCCGAAATCGTGAAAAACGACATACTATAGTATGCCCTCCGACACCATGGACTATAGCCTTTCGCTTTTGCGTGATTTTCACCTTTTTTTTTAATCCTCCGAAATCGTGAAAAACGACATACTATAGTATGCCCTCCGACACCATGGACTATAGCCTTTTGCTTTCGCGTGATTTTCACCTTTTTTTTAAATCCTCCGAAATCGTTAAAAACGACATACTATAGTATGCTCTCCGACACCATGGACTATAGCCTTTCGCTTTTGCGTGATTTTCACCTTTTTTTCAAATCCTCCGAAATCGTGAAAAACGACATACTATAGTATGCCCTCCGACACCATGGACTATAGCCTTTCGCTTTTGCGTGATTTTCACCTTTTTTTCAAATCCTCCGAAATCGTGAAAAACGACATACTATAGTATGCCCTCCGACACCATAGACTATAGCCTTTCGCTTTTGCGTGATTTTCACCTTTTTTTTTTTAAATCCTCCGAAATCGTGAAAAACGACATACTATAGTATGCCCTCCGACACCATGGACTATAGCCTTTCGCTTTTGCGTGATTTTCACCTTTTTTTCAAATCCTCCGAAATCGTGAAAAACGACATACTATAGTATGCCCTCCGACACCATGGACTATAGCCTTTCGCTTTTGCGTGATTTTCACCTTTTTTTCAAATCCTCCGAAATCGTGAAAAACGACATACTATAGTATGCCCTCCGACACCATGGACTATAGCCTTTCGCTTTTGCGTGATTTTCACCTTTTTTTCAAATCCTCCGAAATCGTGAAAAACGACATACTATAGTATGCCCTCCGACACCATGGACTATAGCCTTTCGCTTTTGCGTGATTTTCACCTTTTTTTTTAATCCTCCGAAATCGTGAAAAACGACATACTATAGTATGCCCTCCGACACCATGGACTATAGCCTTTCGCTTTTGCGTGATTTTCACCTTTTTTTCAAATCCTCCGAAATCGTGAAAAACGACATACTATAGTATGCCCTCCGACACCATGGATTATAGCCTTTCGCTTTTGCGTGATTTTCACCTTTTTTTTTTATCCTCCGAAATCGTGAAAAACGACATACTATAGTATGCCCTCCGACACGCCTTTCGCTTTTGCGTGATTTTCACCTTTTTTTTTTAAATCCTCCGAAATCGTGAAAAACGACATACTAGTATGCGGTCCGAGACCATGGACTATAGCCTTTCGCTTTTGCGTGATTTTCACCTTTTTTTTTAAATCCTCCGAAATCGTGAAAAACGACATACTATAGTATGCCCTCCGACACCATGGACTATAGCCTTTCGCTTTTGCGTGATTTTCACCTTTTTTTCAAATCCTCCGAAATCGTGAAAAACGACATACTATAGTATGCCCTCAGACACCATGGACTATAGCCTTTCGCTTTTGCGTGATTTTCACCTTTTTTTTTAATCCTCCGAAATCGTGGAAAAACGACATACTATAGTATGCCCTCCGACACCATGGACTATAGCCTTTTGCTTTCGCGTGATTTTCACCTTTTTTTTAAATCCTCCGAAATCGTTAAAAACGACATACTATAGTATGCTCTCCGACACCATGGACTATAGCCTTTCGCTTTTGCGTGATTTTCACCTTTTTTTCAAATCCTCCGAAATCGTGAAAAACGACATACTATAGTATGCCCTCCGACACCATGGACTATAGCCTTTCGCTTTTGCGTGATTTTCACCTTTTTTTTTAAATCCTCCAAAATCGTGAAAAACCACATACTATAGTATGCCCTCCGACACCATGGACTATAGCCTTTCGCTTTTGCGTGATTTTCACCTTTTTTTTTTAAATCCTCCGAAATCGTGAAAAACGACATACTATAGTATGCCCTCCCACACCATGGACTATAGCCTTTCGCTTTTGCGTGATTTTCACCTTTTTTTTTTAAATCCTCCGAAATCGTGAAAAACGACATACTATAGTATGCCCTCCGACACCATGGACTATAGCCTTTCGCTTTTGCGTGATTTTCACCTTTTTTTCAAATCCTCCGAAATCGTGAAAAACGACATACTATAGTATGCCCTCCGACACCATGGACTATAGCCTTTCGCTTTTGCGTGATTTTCACCTTTTTTTTTAATCCTCCGAAATCGTGAAAAACGACATACTATAGTATGCCCTCCGACACCATGGACTATAGCCTTTCGCTTTTGCGTGATTTTCACCTTTTTTTCAAATCCTCCGAAATCGTGAAAAACGACATACTATAGTATGCCCTCCGACAACATGGACTATAGCCTTTCGCTTTTGCGTGATTTTCACCTTTTTTTTTAAATCCTCCGAAATCGTGAAAAACGACATACTATAGTATGCCCTCCCACACCATGGACTATAGCCTTTCGCTTTTGCGTGATTTTCACCTTTTTTTCAAATCCTCCGAAATCGTGAAAAACGACATACTATAGTATGCCCTCCGACACCATGGACTATAGCCTTTCGCTTTTGCGTGATTTTCACCTTTTTTTCAAATCCTCCGAAATCGTGAAAAACGACATACTATAGTATGCCCTCCGACACCATGGACTATAGCCTTTCGCTTTTGCGTGATTTTCACCTTTTTTTTTAATCCTCCGAAATCGTGAAAAACGACATACTATAGTATGCCCTCCGACACCATGGACTATAGCCTTTCGCTTTTGCGTGATTTTCACCTTTTTTTCAAATCCTCCGAAATCGTGAAAAACGACATACTATAGTATGCCCTCCGACACCATGGACTATAGCCTTTCGCTTTTGCGTGATTTTCACCTTTTTTTTTTATCCTCCGAAATCGTGAAAAACGACATACTATAGTATGCCCTCCGACACGCCTTTCGCTTTTGCGTGATTTTCACCTTTTTTTTTTAAATCCTCCGAAATCGTGAAAAACGACATACTAGTATGCGGTCCGAGACCATGGACTATAGCCTTTCGCTTTTGCGTGATTTTCACCTTTTTTTTTAAATCCTCCGAAATCGTGAAAAACGACATACTATAGTATGCCCTCCGACACCATGGACTATAGCCTTTCGCTTTTGCGTGATTTTCACCTTTTTTTCAAATCCTCCGAAATCGTGAAAAACGACATACTATAGTATGCCCTCAGACACCATGGACTATAGCCTTTCGCTTTTGCGTGATTTTCACCTTTTTTTTTAATCCTCCGAAATCGTGGAAAAACGACATACTATAGTATGCCCTCCGACACCATGGACTATAGCCTTTTGCTTTCGCGTGATTTTCACCTTTTTTTTAAATCCTCCGAAATCGTTAAAAACGACATACTATAGTATGCTCTCCGACACCATGGACTATAGCCTTTCGCTTTTGCGTGATTTTCACCTTTTTTTCAAATCCTCCGAAATCGTGAAAAACGACATACTATAGTATGCCCTCCGACACCATGGACTATAGCCTTTCGCTTTTGCGTGATTTTCACCTTTTTTTTTAAATCCTCCAAAATCGTGAAAAACCACATACTATAGTATGCCCTCCGACACCATGGACTATAGCCTTTCGCTTTTGCGTGATTTTCACCTTTTTTTTTTAAATCCTCCGAAATCGTGAAAAACGACATACTATAGTATGCCCTCCCACACCATGGACTATAGCCTTTCGCTTTTGCGTGATTTTCACCTTTTTTTTTTAAATCCTCCGAAATCGTGAAAAACGACATACTATAGTATGCCCTCCGACACCATGGACTATAGCCTTTCGCTTTTGCGTGATTTTCACCTTTTTTTCAAATCCTCCGAAATCGTGAAAAACGACATACTATAGTATGCCCTCCGACACCATGGACTATAGCCTTTCGCTTTTGCGTGATTTTCACCTTTTTTTTTAATCCTCCGAAATCGTGAAAAACGACATACTATAGTATGCCCTCCGACACCATGGACTATAGCCTTTCGCTTTTGCGTGATTTTCACCTTTTTTTCAAATCCTCCGAAATCGTGAAAAACGACAT